>NC_046659.1:35022839-35027317 GCF_010883055.1 Belonocnema kinseyi
TTCTCATTCACAATGAGAAGGTATTAGTCTTATGTGAAAACTGACTTTCGCGGATGTTATCAATTTCGACGTTTTGAAACCCCCGAGTCAGAAAAAAAGGTTTTTACGTCGGTGTTTGTTTGCCTGTCGTTGCCATGGTCGTTTTCGTCATCTGCATACTCTATAACCTTCGAAAGACTAATCGGATTAAATTGTGCTTTGGAACAGAGTTGGAGGGATCAAAAAGAAAAATCGAATTCGTTAACCAGCCATTTCTGTGTAATTTCAAAAAGTTCGAATATTGTCCACATTTCTGCGACCACTTTCTTAAAGATTTAAAAATTCTATCGACAGCTGTTTATAGAGGACAAAAACATGATCAATTTATCCTCGTGATTTTTTTTTGATAAAAAGAACATTACCAATTTCATAGCATTTTCAAAATCTAAAAAACCCAAGCGAAAATGAACATTTAAAACCAAATAAAGCGTGATATGGGAAAAAGCCAAGATAAGAAAAAGATTACTCTTTCAAGGCCCTGCATGATAGTCTAAACATTTTTTTGAATTTCGTTTAAAAAAATCTAAAATTCAAATTTTGATCAAAACAACTAATGAAAAAAGCACTTAAAAAAGATCTACAAATTTGTCATGAATTAATTTTTTATGGGATAATTAGTTATTGTTTTATTTCTTGAAAACAATATTGAAAAGATAAAAAATTAAATTTGAGTTCACAATCAAAAAAATACACTGATGTATTTTTTTTGAGATTTCATACAATTAAAAAATACATGATAATAATAAAATATAATCTAATTTTAATTACGAATGTGGGAAAAATACAAAAACCGAGTGCGCATAGCGAGGTAAATACATAATCTAGCGCGAAACGCGACATAAATGCATCTACGAGCGCTAAGCGCAAGATAAATATATCATAGAGCGCGAAGAGCAGGAACCAACAGTCGCGCGCCCTAGGCAGACTTAAACTAGCGAGCTGCGCATGTCGCACGACGAGAATGTGCCAGCGAACCAGGCAGATTTTTTTTATTATTTATTTGTTACTTAAATTCTAATAACGTATTAACATATAAAGTCTCAGTAAAGTACCCTGTCGTAAATAACTGAATTAAAATTAATTTTGCTTCACAGAAATGGAAATAAACCAATTCCATTTCTCAGTTTATTGAATGCGAAGATTCTAGATTGACTGCCCAATACGACCTAACGGTTCGCTTGTGGGACTCTCACTAACCTTTCTCGCATAGGAGTTCACGGTAGTTTAGGTATGCAAAAAGCTCAATGATCCTTGACCAGGTATGGGAAAACTCAGTACTAAAGTACTAACTTTTCTTAAAATATACTTTTTATCAAGCAGTTAAGAGCAGTGACATTTAATTATGTGTGTACTTAAATTTTATACAATAGTGTACCTTAAAGGTAGATAGGTACAGTCATGCGTGGCATATCATTCCCAATTTCATTAAATAAGTTTCTAGGTTTTCTTTGCGGTGGCATGTACTCATGGAAGAACTGTGGATAATTTCCTCTACTTGCGAAAAATTAAAAAAATTAAAATAGCACTTTTTTCTACTTATCCCTATTTTGACTAGTAATAAATGTCAAGGGCAGTTAGTACTTTAGTACTGATGTAAAACATTGAGAAATTGAGAAATTTTTTTGCATCTCAGTCACGTTTAAAGAAAGGCTTAATCTGCCACATTGACTTGTGAGTTTCTGGAAAGGTCTCTCATGAGATTATTATTTTTTGTGGGTTATTTTATTTATTTGTGGGCCTTTTTCGGAATTTTAATAGGATCAAAATAGAACTTTATTCAATGATAAAAGGTATAAGTAAAAAAATATTTTTTGAAATTCTATGATCTGTCACACTCTGACCGTTGAAGAAAGTTTCATATATAATTGGATCACTATAAGAATGAGAAGCTATGTTGTGCAATTTCTAATTGGATGATTAGTTTCCCGATGCTATAAACTGTCAAATAGAATACACGGTTTTGACAAACGTTTCCGTATTCACGGATATTTATGTAAATGAAATCGAGCAGTGTATTTTGTATCGGTTATATAAGCAGTGGTCGTTTGCTATCTATCGACCTGTGCTTTAATTATTTTGCTGTGGGAGTACTCGCAATGAAACCCTGTTATATCGTTGCATACTGTGTGATCGGAAATCTAGATTATAAATTCAACGTCATGCCTTATCCGTGATGTAGAGAATGATGGACGTTGGCATTTGATACCTGCAATGATAACATGCTATGAAAGAAGCAAATCAGAATAATGAATACTCGCCATTGGTTAAAAAGGTAACAATTCAATTTGAGATCCATTATGATATTCTCCTCTCATGCTTGGCTTGCAGTGACAAATTATTTAAGGAATTCATAAATATGCATGAATATCCTCTTGTGAAATGGAAATTTCATCCTAGAAAATTTCTATATACTTACCCTCTTAAATTCACAGAAAGATTAATTTTCACAGAAAAAAATCATACACTCATTGCGTACTGCGCACGCGGCTTACTTGCCATGGAAGTTCGAGCGCGACTTGAGCGCGCGCCCGTAGAAGCTCGCGTTTCATGATAGAATATACTATTTACAATAAATAACAAACAATAACTTGTTCAGGAGTTCCTCAAAGAATGCCTGAAAAAAAGAATTCCCTATTAAAGGAGATCCCTATCTCGTGTTTTCATGTTAAAAATACGATTTTTTTTTCCATAGCATTTTTGACAAATAAAACAAAAACGTGTATCTATCGTCTCTTGGCGCAATGTTGAAATTTTAGATTTCGCATATCAATTTTGATAAATAAATTAAAAACGAAGAGTTCTGTTAAAAATTGATTCAAAGAAATATTGTAGGAATTTTGGTATGCTGACATTTCTCCAAAATTGTTTACCAACATTTTGCGTCCTTGAGCTCGAAATTTGAATTTTCGATTTTTTACATTCTCATTCACCATAAGCAGATATTAGTCTGATGTGAAAACTGACTTTCGCGGATTTAATCAAATATTGCCGTTTTGAGGCCCCCTGAGTCAGAAAAAAAGTGTTTACGTCGTTATCTGTCTCTCTGTCTGCCTGTCATCGTCGTTGTCGTTGTCATCGTATGTATACCGGATAACTTGCGAATGACTAACTGGATTGGATTGTGCTTTAAAAAACAGGTTGAAGGACCAAAAAGAAAGATCGTGTTCGTTACCCAGCCATTTTTTATAAAAATTTTAAAAAGTTCCCAGTGGACACACGCGTTAAAGATCATATTTAGAACGACTTAAAAATGTCCTAAGTCAGTCCATATAACGTTCCATAAACATGCAATGTTCCAGAGACATTTTAAAGACGTATTTCGAACATAAAACGTTTTTAGAACATTATTTGGTCTGACTTGGGACAGTTTTTTAAACGTTCAAATTACGCCTTTTGACTTGTACGTCCAAGAAACGTTTTTAGGACGTTCCAATTACGTTCTAAAATTTTGTGCCCACTAGGTTACTAGCATTTTCAAAATTATTGAGACACTTTTTTCAAAATTCAGAAATCCTATGTACACCTTCTTATAGCAGGCAAAAATATAAACAATTCATCCTCACGACTATTTTTGATAAAATAGAAATGACCAAAGTTATAACTTTTTCAAAATCCAAAAAAGCAAAACGAAAATTTGAAGGTCCTACAAGATTGTCTAAACAACTTTTTGAATTTTGCTGAAAAAATCGAAAATTCAAATTTTGTTCGTGAATGTATTAGTTTTATGTAAATACTGGCTATTGTGAATTTATTTAAATCTCGAGATTCAAATACATAGTTCCACTTTGCGATCAAACCAGGCAAGTTATGAAAAAATATTTACCAACAAAAAATTTTCCTCTAAAAAATATCTACAAATTTGTTATGAGTTACTTTTTTATAGGATAAGTAGTTTTTTATTTGTTAAAAAACAACGTTAAAATAAAAAAATACGTTTTTGAAATAACGAGACAAGCTCTAAAAATAATAATGAGAAAAAGGTTTTCATCCAAAAAAAGCTACAAATTTGTCATGAATAATTATTTTGATAGGGCACGTAGTTTTCGTTGTAGTGGTAAAAAATAAACTTAAAGACAAAAAAATTTTTTTTTTTGAAAATGGCAGGCCTCGAGTAAAAATGCTTCGACTTGAGTTCGACTTCGGTGTCTTGGGGTGTCTTCGTCAAAAAAGTATGATACAAATGGAAATCAGTAAATTATTAGTAATTATTTAAACAATTTTTATTAATATATTGAGAGTTTGGATTTTTTCCAGGAATACACACAATATTTGTGTATTGAGTCAACGAAGACCATCTTTCCTATGACATACATGCAGCTATAACCGTTTTATTAATAAGTAAAATTTTATTCTATATGAACTATAATATTAACATCAAAATAATTTAAACATTTTAAACAAATTCATTTTTATAATAAAATATATTCACTATATTATTC
>NC_046659.1:35027417-35028554 GCF_010883055.1 Belonocnema kinseyi
CTTGCATTTGTGTAATGCAAAAAGTACTATATAGGCGATTTTAATTCGGTTTCCAAATCTCCCTTGCTCGAGATCTTGCGCCGATTGGTCAAAGGCTTCGAGACTCAGAAGACGTGCGCAAATATCCTAATATCTTCAGTACTGCGCTAGTTGTCCCATCACTCCCTGTTTTTACATAGAAAGCAAAAGGAATAAATCACTTTTTTAATTTTTTAGTAAAGAAAATGTTATTTACATGCAACAAAATTCTTGAAATTAAGACAATGTTACTCATCTAACATTTCAAAATAGTTTTTCAATCATTTTCTATGAATACTGAAGACAAAATATGATTTATATGGTCGTATAATAATCCTGACAAAGTGGAATATATCTTAGATTTGAATTTGAATGTAAAGTAAAATATGATTCTTAAATTTTTATTTGAAAACAAATTAACAATATTATTAATCGAATGTAAAAACAAATCCGAAGAAAAATTTGATTTCACTTTTTCTTCTTTTTTTGAATAACTTTTTTATTTTTAATAAAAAAATGTTTTCTCGTAAAAAAAAATATGGAAATGAAAAGAACGTTACATTTTATATTTCAAGACAATTTTCCAAACGATGTATATAAATGCTAATGGGAAACATGCATTAAAACGTCACTCACTAAACTTGGTAAAATGGAATATTAGATTTGAATTTGAATAAAAAGTTAAATATAATCCTTTTTGTATCTGAAAACGCAGTAAATAATATTCATATCAATAAATTATGTAAATAGTTTTGTGAAAAAAGTTTTAATAGTATACGAGGTGTGTTCAAAAAATAAGGTGACTTTATTGTTTTCTCAAAAAATATTCATTTATTCCTCAATATTTATGTTGACCCCTTCAAAGTAATCCCCCTCAGATATGATACACTTGTGCCAACACTTTTTCCAATCATCGAAGTACTTCTGATAATCATTTTGTGGTATAGCCTTGAGTTCTTTCAGCGATGTAGTTTTTATCTCCTCAATCGTTGAAAATCGATGTCCCTTCATGGTTTATGGTCAGAAAATCTTTCACAAGCAACGATGAATGAGCAGGTGCATTATCGTGATGCAAAAGCTACGAATTGTTTTTCCAAAGTTCCGGACGTTTTTTGCGTA
>NC_046659.1:35028654-35030312 GCF_010883055.1 Belonocnema kinseyi
GCGAGGGCGCACACTTTGAATAAAATATTTGTTATCATTCTCTTGAAATAAATGTGTTTTTTTCTTGAAAAAATACCGGTTTCATATGTATACACCTGGTATGTCTCTCTGAATGTCTGTCATTATGTATGTATGGTTATCTGAATATTGTGGGCACGCTGACAATTGAAGGATTTGTCCATTGGAGTAAGCCTTTGATACAATTATTGAGGTTCTCAAAATAAATAAAAATTTCGTTAAGCAGATATTTTCAACCAAAATTAAAAAATGTAGAACATTTTCAAAATTTTAAGAAAATTTTTTTTTGTAATTTAAAAAATGTTGGTCAATGTTTCTTTTCTTTTGGTGTAAGACTTGTAAATTATCCAAATCAAATTTTCAATTTCGATAAAAATTGGAAGAGTTACTTTTGAAAAATTTTCAATTCGATAAAAATTCAAAAAGCTATCTGATTTTCAAAATTTTGGGAAAAAGAAAAAAAATGTTATAGGTTAAGAAATGTTGTTCTAAGTTTCTACTAGATATAAAATATATGTCTTGCGAAACTATTCTCATGAAATTTCTTAATTGGACAAAAGTTAGGAAAGTTGGGTCATTTTCAAAAATATTCAACTTTTTTAATGGTGCTTACATACCTTTACAGCTATGGGCAAGTTTTTTTTCACTTATAAGAGTGAGATAGATGAAGAGCACCTTTTGTTCAATTCTTTGCCATTTACCTGGTCGTATACCTGATTTAATGATCGTCAAAGCCGTAGCTGCTTTGAGAATCTTCTTTTTAAAAAAATTGAAAAAATTTCCAGTGTCAGAGACAGTTTTCAATTTAAGTTATAATAATCATGATATTTGAATAAAAGTAGTTAGAATTTTCGCATTAAAAGTACGAAAACGAGCGCGAAGCGTGAGATGGTACCCAAGCACCGTATGCGTGCTCAAACTTGTCGCGAAGAGCCGCGCGCCTAGTGTGTAATGAGAGTTGCCCGCGCTGCGGGCATATTAGGAAAAAAATAGATTATAATAAAAAATGGCTCCGGCAAAGAGAAGATTTTTTGTTAAGAGAATAGTTGTAAGACATCCAAGATACAAAAGCAAGAGAAAAATTCTAGTTGAAGGCATTTCAAGGGAACAGTGTTTTAACGTTTTTAAGGTTTGATTTAAAATTTAAACTTACATAATCATATCAAGACTTTAAATCTAAAATGGTGAATAATACAAGTTTTGAAAATATTCACGTTCTGAGTTTGCAAATTAATTGAACATTTTATTACATACTATTTTTATTTTGAAGTCTTTATATACGATTAAAAAATTTCAATTTTTTAACCAAAACTTTTAGACAGTGAATAATTAACAATTAAAAAATCTCAGGCAGCAGTCTATAGATTTATGCAAATGCTTATTCAAATGCGATGACTCAACAGGCTAAGTATCTTGCGCACTTCTCAGTGCGCATATCCGAACTTAACTAGACTGCTGAGACGGCTGGGACCACTGGCTCGGTTTCCTCTCGGGTTTGCCAAATACTCACAACACTGTAACTCAACTACTCTCAGCTAAGGTACTACGAGGGTAGTTCAATAAGTCCTTAGAATGAAGTATAAAAACAATTTTTTTTGGGTAAATTTTTTTTTATTTTTCAACATAATCTCCTTGGAGCT
>NC_046659.1:35030412-35035939 GCF_010883055.1 Belonocnema kinseyi
ACTGCACCATATATCTAGTCGGGAGTGGGGCTGACTGAAAACAGATGATTTGGAGCGATTCGCGCGCCATATGTTGGTCATTCTAAGGACTTATTGAACTACACTCGTAGATTAGATGGGAGTATGCAAGCTGCAATCTTGGTTCACCACCAAAATCAAAATCGCTAACTTGATATCGAATTCTATAAATACATTTACATGATATAGATTATTTATTTTAGAATTATACTAAAGCATTGTTATCAAAACATTAATGATAAATAAAATTACACGTGATATAATATATGGAACATTTAAATTAAACTAAATGATTATTTACTATCATACCTATTTATATTTCACATCATACGTCTTTTTCATATGCGTGCGTTAACGTGCGTCGTTCTGTAGAAAAAAAGTTCCTAACCTTACTTTCTTCTGGGTCTTCTTTCGCTTTAATATATCAAAAAATGCTCGTATGCAATTTAATTACATATAAGCATAAGCTTCCGACCAAATTTGGACCACAAGGAAGAAACAAAAAATATATTTAAAAAATGCTATTGTAACCTGAAAAAAATCAAATAAATAATTTTCGAACAAAAATAAAAAAGAGGAAAGAAAAATGAGAAGGCAGCCAACCACATCCCCTTCCTTCCTTTGTCTTTGTTTCGTCTTTTTTATTTCGACTATTATCAAGTTACAATAAAATAACATTCAAAATAAAAAAAAAAATCAATAAAATTGCATTACCAACGTTTCGGTTCTCGCACAGTACACTTAACAAGGCAAGACAAATTAAATAGGTAGAAATTGACAGCATCCGCGAACAGGTGCTCTCTCTTTGATACCTGTGAATCGAATGAGGGTCAGTAAGCTAATCTATTGTGAACACAAAATAAATATATGTCACAATTACATCCGAAATAGAGAAAGTAAAAGAAAAACATAATTCATGAAACAGCCTCGTTAAATATAATTAATTATATTAGCATAACTTTTGTTCAACTTACATCACTTTTGTGTTTCTCTATCCTTGTATTAAAAAGGCTGCCAGTCTGTCCCACGTAATTCATCTTACTGATCCTGCAAGTGATCTTATAGACAACACCACCCTTTTCAAATTATCCAAAGGATCTTTTCAAAAATGTATCACGAAATCCATTTTAAATAGTATACAGAAAATAGTATGAATTAAAAATTTTTTGAATCCCAGTTCAATAGTTTTAGAAATTTTACTAAAAAATGGAAGAACAAAAGTATTAAACGAACTATATTCCTTAAACTTTTTCTGATTATCTAAAAGCAAATTATTACTCTTTTTATTTTTGATTTGTTGAACTCTAATTTCAATATATTTCTCGATTAAATTTTGTGGATAATGATTCAGAAAAATTATATCCCTAACAAGATTCAAATTTCTTGTGTGTAATGAAAAATGGGACAAACCTAGAGCTCTGCCTACTTAGTTTTTTATTATCAATGTGTACTTTTTCTATACCAATTGGTAATAATACCACCATCCCAACTCGTAATTACTTCTATTTCGAAAAACTGATTCTATTATCTTGTACTATTTTATCAGTAAATTAAAGTTTTGGATGGAAACTGTTAAAAGTATCATTGACCATCTGCAACTTTGCTAGAGGAACACATGATAAGGTATCGTCGACAAACCGAAAATGAAAAGGCAAAACAAAATCTAATTTCCCAGAAGCAAAAACCTCCAAATCTTCCATCACTATTTGTGCTAAAATCGGAGAAATGACTGAACCTATTGGAGTACCAGACCTCTGACTATAAAAAGATTCATGAAATTTAAAATAAGTTGAGTCCATAATGAAAACTATCCCTTCGATAAAATAATTTTGACATAATCGAGTACGAGTTTTTTTTCAGTTTGTCGACGATACCTTATTATGTGTTTATCCAGCAAAGTTGCAGATGGTCTTTCATACTTTTGACAGTTATCATCCAAAACTTCAATTTACTCATGAAATAGAATAGGATAATAGAATCAGTTTTTCGGACATAGAAGTAATTAAGGGTTGGGAGGGTGGTATTATTACCAATTAGTGTAGAAAAAGTACATATCCAGGTAGAATTTTAAATTTCCTTTCTGCTCATCCTTTTCAAAACAAAAATGTGGTAATCAAAAACTTCGTTGGCAGAGCTCTAGGTTTGTCTTATTTCTCATTTCACACAAGAAATTCGATTATTGTTAGGAATATCCTTTTTTGAATCATTATCCACAAAAGTTAATTGCGAAACATATTGCAATTAGAGTAAAACAAATAAAAAAAAACAGAGTAATAATTCACTGTAAGATAAATTACGTGGGACACAATGGCAGACTTCTTAATACTAGGATAGAGGAAAACAAAACTGATGTTTGTTTGGGACGCTGTTTTAAGATTGTTCTTGCCAGCCATACAAAGGAATTTCTTGATGTTGACCATGAGTTTGATTGGGATAACTTTCAAATTTTGCATAGTGAAAGTAACAATAGAAAGAGAGAATTCATGGAAATTATTTATATTGAAAAACAAAAAAGCTACCTATTAATTTAAAAACAGGTTT
This sequence comes from Belonocnema kinseyi, assembly GCF_010883055.1. Taxonomy (NCBI): domain Eukaryota; kingdom Metazoa; phylum Arthropoda; class Insecta; order Hymenoptera; family Cynipidae; genus Belonocnema; species Belonocnema kinseyi. The sequence goes on from NC_046659.1 coordinate 35,032,972, forward strand.
GGATAAGTTGTAAGTTATGCTAATATGAATTATTAGATTTAACGAGGCTGTTTCACGAATTTTGTTCTTCTTTTACTTTCTCTATTTCTGATGTAATTGTGACAGATATTTATATTGTGTTTACAACAGATTGACCTACTGACCCTCATTCGATTCTCAGGTATCAAAGAGAGAGAAAGAGCACCTGTTCGCGGGTGCTGTCAATTTCTACCTATTATATTTGTCTTGCAACCAACCACATCCCCTTTCTTCTCTTTTTTATTTCTTTCGTCCTCTTTATTCCCACCATTATCAAATCCCACTAAAAAACATTAAAAAAAAAACAATAAGTAAAATTATGTAATAATCACCAACGTTTCGGCACTCATACAGCACCCTTATCAAGGCAAAAAAAATTTATATACATAATATAAAATTAAATAAAATAAAAATAAAATAAAAGTAAAATAAAATAAAATGAAATAAAATAAAAATAAAATAAAATCAAAATAGAATAAAATGCAAATAAAAATAAAATAAAATCAAAATAAAATTTGTTGCCAGCAGGAACAGCACACCTGCCTCGATGCTATCTCACTGATAACTGAGAATCAAGTGAAAGCTTAAAAGGCAAACCAGCCCTAAACAAACCTGAAACAAAAATGACCTCCAATCCAAGTCAGCAGAATTAAAATGTAGGATATTCAAATAGGAAAATAATCCAATGTAAAATCCCTTTTCAACGTCCAATACTCAAATTGATGAAAAAAAAATTTTGTTTGAAAATATAATCAAGAACCCATCGACCAAATTTGAACAACCACTACAAAATGTTCCCATTATAATTTAGAAAATAAAAAGGAAACAAGTCTTCCCCTCCCTTCTCCCTAAAAAAGAAAAAAAGAAGAAAAGAAAATTTATCTTTACTTTGGACGAAAATAAAAAGGAGGAAAGATAAATGAGAAGGCAACCAACCAAATCCCCTTTCTTCTCTTTTTTATTTCGTTCGTTCTCTTTATTCCCACCATTATCAAATCCCAATAAAAAACATTTAAAAAAAACAATAAGTAAAATTATGTAATAACCACCAACGTTTCGGCACTCATACAGCACCCTTATCAAGGCAAAAAAGATTTATATACATAATATAAAATTAAATAAAATTAAAATAAAATAAAAGTAAAATAAAATGAAATCAAATAAAAATAAAATAAAATCAAATTAGAATAAAATGCAAATAAAAATAAAATAAAATCAAAATAAAATTTGTTGCCAGCAGGAACAGCACACCTGCCTCGATGCTATCTCACTGATAACTGAGAATCAAGTGAAAGCTTAAAAGGCAAACCAGCCCTAAACAAACCTGAAACAAAAATGACCTCCAATCCAAGTCAGCAGAATTAAAATGTAGGGTATTCAAATAGGAAAATAATCCAATGTAAAATCCCTTTTCAACGTCCAATACTCAAATTGATGAAAAAATTTTTTTTTGAAAATATAATCAAGAACCCAATGACCAAATTTGGACAACCACTACAAAATGTTCCCATTAGAATTTAGAAAATAAAAAGGAAACAAGTCTCCCCCTCCCTTTTCCCTAAAAAAGAAAAAAAGAAGAAAAGAAAATTATTTATCTTTACTTTGGACGAAAATAAAAAGGAGGAAAGAATAATGAGAAGGCAACCAACCAAATCCCCTTAATTTGGTTGGTTGCTTTCTCATTTTTCTTTCCTCCTTTTTATTTTCATCCAAAGTAAAGATAAATAATTTTGTTTTCTTCTTTTTTTATTTTTTAGGGAGAAGGGAGGGGGAGACTTGTTTCCTTTTTATTTTCTAAATTCTAATGGGAACATTTTGTAGTGGTTGTCCAAATTTGGTCGTTGGGTTTTTTATTATATTTTCAAGAATTTTTTTTTCATCAATTTGAGTATTGGACGTTGAAAAGGGATTTTACATTGCATTATTTTCCTATTTGAATATCCCACATTTTAAATAGATTTATTTTTAGCTTACAAAGATAAATTTTCAACCAAGAAAATTAATATTCTATTCAACCAGATACATTTTTAGCAAACAAACCAAATTTTCAAGATTTCAAGGATAAGTTTTTAATTAAACACGGAATATTTCATTTTCCTGGTAAAATATTCATTTTTATTTAAAATAACAGAATTTTCAAAATAATAGTTTAATTTTTGAACGAATAATTTATTTTTTTACAATATAGCTGAAACTCCAATCAAAAAGTTAATAATTGACTTTCGAACCAAAAATTTTTATTTTCTACCAAAATGTTGATTTTTTAAGCCACCCTTACAATGTTTCTAAAAAAAGTTTAATTTTAAACCTAAAATATAAATTTTCAGCGAGACAATCAATTAACGTCTAAATAGTTGAAGTTTCGACTAAGATGATGGTTCTAAAATATTGGTGGTTACATAGAAATACATAGAGATTCGTAATATGTGATCTTTTCCCACTCAAAAAAAGTCATAAGTAATTTACAGATAATTAAAAAAGATCGCTACCTTTTTTGGAATTATATATCCTTCGATAATTTCGGATATTTTTTTTAAAATATGCAGTGTTTAATTATAAATAAAATTATTAGAGCCGATTTTTTAAATTTTTGTTCATTTAAACACTTTTTTTTCTTTATTTTATACATAACTTCATGCGAAACACAAGATAAACAAGTGATTCCAAGTCCACACTGGTTTTTTGTTTGTTTTTTATTCAACTTGTACATAACTTCATGAAAAACAAAAGACAAACAAGCTACAAGCTGGTATTTTGTTTCTAATTGAATTATGTACAAACAAAATGAAAAACAAACAAAAAGACAGTGTAAACTTGGGACCAGCTTTCAACTGTTTTTTCCGTCATTCTACGAGGGTAGTTCAATAAGTCCTTAGAATGACCAACAAATGGCGCGCGAATCGCTCCAAATCATTTGTTTTCAGTCAGCACCACTCCCGGCTAGATATAT
>NC_046659.1:35036039-35038160 GCF_010883055.1 Belonocnema kinseyi
GATTTCTGTAAATTTTGTAGAACTTTTTTGAATGTGCAAACTTTTTTCTCAACACATTTTGGTATGCACATTCCAGTTTCTTCAGAGAAAATTACGAAAATTGGATTTGATAAAAAAAATCCGATTGAAAGAATAAATTGTTTAGACCACTTGAAATTCAAATGATATATTTCTTCTAGGAGGAACAATTGAACGGAAAATTGAACAAAAAATTGAAAAAAAATGTAAGTGTGCGTGTTATGATAAAATCGAATTTTCATATTTCGACATAAATATTTGATCCTAAAATATTTTTCAGCAGTAATATTTTTAAGCAGTGACCGCAGTATAAATTAGTGTTTGAAACTGAAAAAAGGAGATGTAAAATATTGGTATGACTTTCGTGACTGTAATGTAATTAGAATTTGGAACTTACACGAAGCTGGAGCTCTCAGGATTTGTGGAAGCATCAGTCGTTTCTTCTGTCTGCTTTCGTTCATTTGTTGATACAAATAAATTTTTTATGCTTCCCTGCTCACGGTTTTGTTTCCGTTTCCTAGGTGTCTGACTCTGATGCGGTTTTTCCTGAGAAGTGGAAGGACAGCCAGGTTCGTCGAGCGAAATTGTCGATGTTGTGTCGCTAACTAAACATATATTTTAATTTACGTTACATATATTCATAGTTAATCTTTGACTACATTTTTCTCACAAAATGTACCTACTGTCAGTTTTTCCTGCCATTTCTACACTATTTGGTTTGCACTGTTTTTCTATTATTCACTTTTTACACTGTACAGTCTACAAAATGAATGACGAAATATGCACTCACTTAAACCAAACGATACCGACAGTGAATGCGGGGAATACCATAGAGATAACACAAATAGAGTCAGAGTAGGCAAGGCATAGCTGTCGCGTGAGTGGCAATGGGGCATTGATAGAAAGGGGTAGACTGATCGAAGTAACCGAAGTTACTGTTTGATAGAAAGAGACAGAGACACCGGAGTAACTATGGTATATAGCTCTGTGGTGAATATTGAATGGGTGAATAACTGAAATTAAAAAATGAATCAAGTGCGCAATGGTTGCGCATGCCTCAAGTCCTGCTGATTGGCTTTCCAGCCTCTGTCCTTGTCGCTTATATGAGTTGCAAGAAAGAGACACAACGGTGATGGCGGCATGGCGCAGCAGAAGATAAAAATATCGATAAATATCGGTAAGAGAAAAACGTATCGATACTTTTCGATACGGCCGCATATCGATATGTATCGATATTTATCGATACTTTTCCCATCACTAGTACCATTTTCACGATGAGTCGCTACACACCGCGAGATCGAGCCGAAATTGTGAAAATTTATTTTCAAATTCAGTTCTCGGTTGTTCTGACGCAACGTGCATATAGGGCTAAATATCGCATTAAAAATGTGCCCAATCCAAACACAATTCGCCGTTTAGTGGCAAAATTCAACGAAAGTGGTTCAGTGACAATATCAACACCGAAGATTAAGAAGCGTCCTTGTCGCAGTAATGACGTTATTGAAGCTGTACGAACCGATGTTGCTGTGCATCCAAACATCTCATATCGGCGCCGCGCTCAGCAATTCGGAATGAATCCGTCGACTTTATGGAAGATTTTGAAGGTTGATTTGCATGTTTATCCCTATAAAATGCAAATGGCACAACGATTTTTGCCAGCTGATGCAATCCGAAATGCTGAGCGCGACGCCGATATGACATGTTTGGATGCTCAGCAACATCGGCTCGTACAGCTTCAATAACCGCATTACTCCGACGTGGACGCTTCTTAATCTTCGGTGTTGATATTTTCACTGAACCACTTTCGTCTATGAAGTTACTGATTAAAAACTAATTAAATTCGTGTAACTTAATGTCTAATTAATATCGATAATTTATTTTAAAATAAACGTAGGCATTATGAGAAAAGAATTTTCTATTTGCAGGTAACTTAAATCAACTTTTCAATATTTTTTAATATTGAAGAATTACGTGACAGAATCAATGTTCTCTGCTCGAATATTCTACATACGAGGGTAGTTCAATAAGTCCTTAGAATGAAGTATAAAAACAATTTTTTTTGGGTAAATTTTTTTTTATTTTTCAACATAATCTCCTTGGAGC
>NC_046659.1:35038260-35039873 GCF_010883055.1 Belonocnema kinseyi
GGGAGCTCTTCTTAATATTTTGACACCAAAATCATGTCGATACACCTTACCGACTGCGAGTAAAGCCACCCACGCTTTAACTTGACAGACTGTAGAAAAGTATATGGATAATCCTATATTGGTATTTCTTAATGTAGAAGACAGAATTTTAAAAGTATGGAGTAATAATTTATAAAATTTTCAGATGAAAAACATGCCATGTGGTGCACATTCGATCCAGTTGGTTGTGAACAATGCGATTTTGGAAACTCGAAGCGAGAAACTCACGGTGGACCCCTCGAACATAAACTCGATTTTTGAAAGTGATGACCTTGAGGACTTGGTAAATGAAACATCAGTCTATGCTATTTTAAAGAGATGCGAAAAAATCGCGGATTTTTTCCACCGCAGTCTTCTTCAAAATAAAAATCTGATGGAAGAGCTGCGCCAACGTAATCAGCCAGAAGTGAAATTGATTCAGTCATGTTATACGCGCTGGAACTCGTCTTATTTGATGCTTGAGAGCATTAACAAATCTATAGATGCTACTACAGTTGTTTTAATCAAATCTGGCTCGAAGGTACCAATTTTGACAAGTGCTGAGAGAAAGGCAATACCCGAGATATTGAGGGTGTTGAAGCCTTTCGTGGACGCCACTGAAAGGCTCAGTGGAGACTCGTACCCAACGATTTCTCTCTTGATTCCATGCACAAAACTTATTCTTTCGGAACTTGATGAATTTTTACTAGAAATCACGTGCCCGGAAGTAGTAAAGTTCCATACAAAATTGATGGAGTTGAACAAAGAGCGACTTTTGCAATATGAAGAGCGAACCATTTCAGCGTAAGTTTAAATCATTTTATGAATGCATTCACATGTACACTGTCCAACACAGTATTTTTATTTATTTTGTTTACAGTATCAGTACAATTTTGGACCCTCGATTTAAGGAACATGGATTCGTCAAGGCAAGGAATTACACTAACGGAGTAATGAAGCTGCAGGAAGAGCTTAAACAAGCTATTAGGGAATCGCGTTCTTCTCACACGACTCTTTCAAACGAGCAACAAGAATCTTCACCAGCCTCATCTGATACGAAAAGACTATGTAAGCTCCTTTCTATCTATTTCTTTTCTCGTTGTTTATCCCTATTACAGAATTCTTGACGTGCCTTTTTCCAGCGACATTCAAGTTTTTGGAAGGGGTGAGAAGCCAGAAATCCAATTATTCCATCCCCTGCGTCTTTCAAGCCATCGTGCACCTGAATAACTTCTTTGCAGATGGGATCATGCCCGAAAATACGGATATCCTTGCATTCTGGGAAAGTTATCAAAGGTGTGAGGAACTTCGAGCGATAGCTCAAAAGTACTTGATTGTGCCTGTTACATCTGTTCCTTCAGAGCGAGTGAATTCGACAGCCGGCAATACAATTACCTATAAAAGATCGCGCCTTTCTCCAAGTATGGCTGAGCTGCTTGTTTTTTTGAGGCAGAACTACGAGTTTCTGCAACTTTCCAATAAATAAACGAAAAAAGTTCCTACAATTTGAAGGAAAAAGGAGGTGTGCAATTTTAAATCTTCGTAAAATCGACGTATGGACATATAACAATTGCGTTAATAATGAAAAGAGTAAA
>NC_046659.1:35039973-35060920 GCF_010883055.1 Belonocnema kinseyi
AATTTTTGAAATTTTTTATTGTTATGCCTATAATGTTTAAGTCTGATGAAGGGGATTTCTTTAAATCTCGAAACGCTACTACTATCTATAGATATAATTTTTAAGGAAAAATTAAAGAATTCAACTATTCTTGATATTGTCGTTTGACTCTTGTCATTACTGAGGCTCCTGCGTAGTTCTGAAAAGAACTTGAATCCGTTTGTACTAAATATGCACTACATACTATAAGTTTTACATTAAGAAATATTTTTAGTGCCTTAAAGAACAATAAAAAACTATAATTTCAATTGTATTTTTATTAAATTTGTAATTCAATTAAATTTTTCGTATTTTTAGACAATTGTTTGAAAGTTTCTCCCATTTTTTGAATATTAATCATATTAACCCTTAAACGGCCAAAACGCCACTACCGGTACACTGCTTTTCAACGGCCAATAACTAAGACTATTCGACACTAGAAAAAATTGAGACACATATATTTTTATTGCTTAAGATCTCCTCTTTCCGACGGTGCCAATGAAATTCCTCAAAAAATTTATTTATTATCCCAAAATGCAGTTAAAAAAAAACGTGATTTTTCGTGCCTATTTTTGTTGTGAACCATTTTCCAAAGCTTTTCGAGTCTGTAATTAACCTGGAATCTCACTAACCGGTGAAATAAATGTCTAAACTTTGAGAATCCATGGTTCAAAGATCGATTTTTCGTTTTAGTATTTTCAAAATGGCGTCTTAAGGGGAAGTTATCGATATCTTTTCAGAAAATATCGATATATATCGATACGTGATTTTAACAATATTTCCCATCACTAAATGGTGCTGGTTTGACGTTTACAACCCGCGCTGCTACAAGGGCGGCTATACAATTTTCTGATGCTCCCTCTCCCTAAGGACACTTCTCTTGGATCCGCGCCTGTTAGGTAGTAAGGTCTAATTTTGAATATGACTTCTTTTACAGTACCCTTTGAAAATTTGTGTGATATTACAATTCGAAAATCCGAGTTAAGTGACAAAAATTTATGAGATCTCCTACTGAATTATATCAAAAAACATTATGTGTTTGGAAAGGATCAAAAAGCAATAGTGGAAGAAAACATTTTGCGCTACTTTATCCCTACTTTCAAAAAGAATTAGAGGTGTTCCTTTCGTAAGAAAAACAAATTGGTAAAGAACCTAAGTCGGCCTTCAGATGATAGGAACAAAGATGGTAATAAAGCTAGTGTAATTAAATTTACTGATGATGAAGCTCTGTCACTGATTGAAGACGTCAACATTTCTAAACAACAGTACGAAATCATTTGCTTGCAAGCAAAGGTAAAAAATTCAGGCATTTATGTTTCATATAAAGATCTGCAAAAGGCAACAAGAATATGTTATCCTCCTGCCTCAGCAATGACTATTACTCATCAAAGTTTGACTATTAAATTACAAGAAATGCTCGATCTTACAGTAAACCGTTTACTGGATATTTCTAGTATTAAGTTCATATACCTTGGTAGCTTCTTTACTAGGGACGGCAGGATAGATGAGGAATTAGACGAATAAATGAAGGTAAGAGGGTTATTGATAAAGCACGTCCCCTTATCAGAAGTAAAAATATATCAAATAAAGCTAAAATGACAATACATCATTCTATATTCGTACCCACTGTACTATACTTAGCGAGACATGGACTTATCAAGAAAAAGATAAGAGTAAAATTAACGCAATTGACATGAGATTCATGCGCATAATATGCGGAAAAACCCTGATGGACAAAGTAAGTAACGAGATAATTCTAAAAGAATGTGGTAATTATTTTCGCAGTTTGCATAATTTGAATTTTTTTAAATTTCTCGTACAACACGTAATAAAGTACCTGGTGCGTGACCCGTTGCACCCGGGTTGTCGACTCACCATTTGGAATTGTTTTCGTTATTCACAACATTTGTATCCTTAAAAATTTCTCGTAGGATACGTTATAAAGTACCTGGTGCTGGATTTGGTGCACCCGGATCGTCGGTTCACAATTTTTAGTAATTTTGGCGGTTGGAACAATTTAAACTTCAAAAAAGTTCTTGTAGAATACGTGCTAAGCTACCTGGTGCGCGACTCGGTCCACCCGGGTAGTGAACTCATCATTCAGAGACATGCAGACCATTGGCAAACCTAAGGTTTCCATTTTGAACGCAAGCTTATTTTCTCTGACACTTACATGTTCTTAAAAAAATTATATTGTGTTCAGCGCGTCCTAAGCATGAGAGATGGACAAGAGCAAGGCTTGCGCCATGCTATTATTCAGCCCTGACTCATGCTTTAGCCAGATATTTCCAAGTGTCTTGCCATGCTTGATCCATGCAAACTTCTTTCACGCGGGTTTTTAAGAAAATGGCGCAAAGTCGAATAAAAAAATATGTATCCACCAATCTTTTTTAAAAAGTGTGGAAAATTTTGCCAAAGTTCAATTTCAACCAAATCACGTTCAGGCGTTCAGCTAAATCTTTCGAGGTACTGTTAGGCCTTATTGTACCATTAAACAAGCATTCTTATAGAAGCACCCTTCTCCGAGAAAACCTTTTTCAGAGAAACAGCGTGTCCTCATAAAATCTGATTTTCATACATAAAAAGTTGCTTAAGGGTTTTATTTTTCACACAAAAAAGCAAGAAAGTGCTTTTTAGATATTCGTTAGCTCTATTAAATCGTAAAAAGAGCACTTTAAAAAGATAACCATGGACTAGCAAGCCTGATCAAAGATAGACGAGCGCCCAAAAGCTTCAATGTTGACACAGAAAAAGTTGCGTAATTGTTTAATTTTGGAATTTAAGAGAAAAACAAGAAAGTACTTCTGAGCCGTCGGTTAGCTCTATTGAATCGCAAAAAGATCGCTTTGAAAAAAGATAACCTGTGCGAGAAAGTCCCAGCCATATATCGGCGCGCACCAGAAAGCTCCAATTTAGCACATCAAGAGGAACTTTTGCAGCAACTATTTCTTTCCAAGAATTCATAATTTTGTACGGACAAACATCAAAAGCCAAAATTGACGCGTGCTCTGAAAAGCAATGACCGCGAAGTAACAACACACTATAAAGCATGGCAGTTACGCGAGCAAGCATCATGGCATTTACGCCCGTGTACACTGAATCTATTTCTGAGACCTAATTTCGGATCGAACTAGACCAAACTCTTGTATAGCAGGGCTCTTCAACAAGGAAAAATTCGGCCGCAAATACTCATTTACCACATGTTTCATTTCCATCACCACGACCCTCTACTCAGCTGTAAGAGTGAGACGGAATTTTTCCGTGCTGATTTAGGCGGCGTAGTAATGGAAACGAAACATCTTGCAAATGAGTATTTGGGACCCAATTTCGCCTCGCTGAATACCCTTGTTCTACAGGTTGTCCCGCGGGAACCTAAGTTAATTTTTTTAATCACTTTGGTTAATATGTGATTGTTGCAACAAATAAGAACAATGAAATATGTTCAAAAAAAATCAGATAAACGGAAACGGCAAGAAAATACAAAAAATAACAACCACGAAGAATGTTTCAGTTTAAATAATTAAACTTCACAATCACGTCGCTTATTCACTAGAAAATGCACCCAAGGAATACGCCTTAACTTTAGAGGATGTTATAATGATTTTTTATTATAAAAGAACATTTTTTAATTACAATACAAGATTATTACATTTTAACGACAAGTGCATTATAACACATGCTCACACGTAAATACAACTTGTACCCTCCGTTGTGCCTAGAATAAATATAAGACCACAAAAAATTGCAGACTTTTTTGCTTATTTTCTTGTGCGCAACTCCCCCCCCCCCCCCCCCCCCCCTCCACACACACACAAAATTAACTATAGTTCTCGCGGGACATCCTGTATAGGGACACGAGTTAGGGAGAAACATGTAGTTGCAGCCAATAAACAGTTTTTCGAAATTTTAGCGCTTACGCCCCTATGCAAGGTGGCCCTTAAAATTTATTCTAAAGAAACGAACAAAATTTCAACCAAACAATTACATTTTTAACCAGAAGATTATCTTTTAATCCAAAAAGATGAATTTTTAACCAAAATACATGAATCTCCACAAAAAATTTTAAATGAAGGAAATTTTAACTAAAGAAATGAATTTTCAACCAAACGTAATTTTTATTAAAAACTGAAAAAATCTGTAGTCAATTATTAATTTGACAATTTTAGATTTTTGAAGATTCTGAACACAACATTTGAAAGCATTCTAAGAATTTTCAAAGGTTTGAAAAAATATAAATTTTCAGCATAGGCAATTTTTTTAACGTTGCCGGATTTCCAAAAAATGGTAGGGAAAATTCGATTTCCAAGATGGTAACCAAATTTGCATTAGATTTCTGCAAAATTATTGAATAATTGTCTCAAATTAATCTTCTCTTAAACTTTCATTCTGAGGAGAATATGCAAAAATATGCAAAATGCAAATGGAATTTTCTGTTTTGGTTCTAGTTCAAAAGTTCTAAACTTAGATTTGAAAAACGACAAATTAGCAAAGTATAAAAAATATAATGTTTGTTAATGAGTTGCCAAATCCATCTAGGAATGACACCATGCATACTTTTGTGCCGGGACTGCAAAATTATTTTAGGGTAATTTTGAGAAATGCGATTGTTAAAGAAATAAACCAAATTTATGATATTGGTTAATAAGTTTCCACTTGTGATTAAATTTTATCTTTCGAAATTTCCCGAGTTAAGTGAAATATTGCAACAATCAATTAAAGCTACGGTAGTGGATTTGAGTAAAATATTTCAACTTTTTAAGTAAAATAACATTTCTTTTGAATCGTTATAATTTGCAGATTCTGAATATTATCTTTATAAATGATCAAGTGCATCGTTAAATATGCGCAATATCGTATTTGATCTTTAAACATTTTTCTTCACAAGTAGTTAATGTTGTAAAAAATGGACGAATTTTCGACAAAATACATTAATTTCCAAGGGAATGGTTGAATTTTGGAAGAAGCAAGACGAATTATCTACAATGAAATTGAATTTTCAACTCGACATCGGATTCATAACCACAGGCCAACATGGTTTTGTGGTTGGAAAGTGGAGGGTCGTTTCCGAAGTAATTTTTTACGTAGAATCCAAATCCGGGGTCAGAATAGGCCCATCACGTCAGGATTTTAAGACATTTGAGGTTAAGTACCCAAAATATGGCGTTTTTGGCTTCTTTTGATTTGCTTTAAATACTTTAAGGCAGACATTTTCTAGTGGGTCTTTTCTCTTAAAAATTTGTACTTGGTAGTGTTTGGGGTTGTTTAAATCCCAAAAAATTTTGTTTCTACTGTACATAACCTCAAAAGTAGCCAAAAACGCAATTTTTTGGGTACATAACCTCAAATATCTTAAAATCCTGACGCGATGGGCCAATTCTGACCTCGGAATCGGATTCTATGTTAAAAATTACTTCACAAATGACCCTCTACTTTTCAATAACTGACATGACCCCATTATTTGCAAGCCTGTGTAATTAAAAAAAAAAATATTCAGCATACTCACCCGCCATATTTAATCGATCATAAATTTATAACGATTTTGATAAAAAATTAAATTTTTTCGAGTTTTTAATTTAGAGACTTAATTGCACTTATTATCAAGAACAGATTCCATATTCGAACGTGTGAATCGGCTTACTTCTGCAGAAATCGAACACTTTTAACAACAAATAATTTATTTCGACTTGAGGAACGCAGAACGTTCCGTCTATGAAGCAAATGTTTAAAGTAAGCCTAGGAGCTTTTTATAAATACCTGGGTCCTCTATATTGTATATTCGAGGTTTATAACCATCAGCGATACAATCCCAACTTTCGAAACTAATTTTTAGAAAAATTACTTTTTTTACTTTTGGTCAGCTTTTCGTAATTTCGTCACACTGCAAGACGTTTTTCGCCATTCAGAAGAGCACTATTTGCGTATTTCAGAACTGATGACGGCAATGGGTTCCAATAGTTTATCAAGGCACAAAAATTCACATCAAAGCATGAAAATTTCGAAATCGAGACTTTACTTGATGTAAACATCTTTAAATGAGAAAATCGGTTAAAGAATTTAAATAACAAATCCGATATAATATCAGAGCATCTATGGTATCCATTAATACACAAATCATTTAAAAAATGTCAAATCTAATATAGATTTTCCAATTAACAAATATTTTGTTAAAGCTTCTCCACATATTTCCTCTATTCTGTAGTTATCCACCTGTACATCTCAAAAATCTTCATCCCTCTAGGTCATTCCTATCAAAGGCTCTACGATTTTGTTAGGCACATTTTCACTTTAACCGACGGTGCGCTAGGCTCAAATTTTCTGTGCGTGAATGATGTAGGATATTTGAGAATGTTTCAGCACGAATTTAAAGAAATTGAAGAGCATTCAATATACAGCATTTCAAACAAATTTAACAGGATCAACAGAAGTCACGCGATTCAAGAGAATTCGTAATAATTCAATAGAATGGAAAATAATTCATTAGAATTCGCAAGAATTCAAAAAATTCAAAAGCATGTATTCTAAGAAATTCAACAAAATTCGAAGGAATCAAACGGATTTGAGAACAATGAAGTGATTTCAATATAAAATTCAAATAAATTCAAAAGACTTCCCTGCATTAAGGTCAAGCGGACTTCAAATAATTCACTGGAAATTACTGAAGTTCATTGATGTTTAGATTCAAGAAATTCTATAGGGAGTTCAAAGCGTAACAAAAAGGTAGTTACAGCTTCTGTGCCACGTATCTTGTGATAATATCGAAAATCATTCAAGCTATCACAATACCAAGGTGGTTAATACATAAAGAGGTCATATTTTATTTATTCAATTCTGTCAGTTTATAATATGGCCTGTTAAAAACTTTGATACCTCGCCCTCATAAAAATTAAAATAGATTTCTTCTTTAACATAGACCGTCTTGGCAATCTCAATTCAATTGAATTGAGAATGCTTCTAGGTCGCATTCTTCATTTATCTGCAAATAGCTGATACATAGAAGATCTTTGTATTAAACATACATGAGAGCTATCGTACAGTAATCGTCCTCGTCGATCTGTCACCCGCCTCCACGCCATTCTAACCACCAATGATTTCCCCTTAGTTCCAGGATGAAACCAAATCCCAGGTTTTACTTTAAATACCACATTTACAGACTTATCTAATCTAATTTAAATGCAACAGGGGTGCTGCTTGTTCCAAACGCACACGCACACACCCTTTGAAAATTCTGGCTTTAGGTTACTATTCTTGCTTCAACACTCATCCCATCTATTCCATGATCCCTTCATCCCTTCCTCCTGCGTCGTTATCCCTAAATAGGGATGGGGTTTAGGATGAGCTCTAACAGTCTGTGTGCAGGGATCCGAGCAGGAAGAACGAAGAGATATCGGATACAGGCAAGTAAATGTGGCGCGGCCACACGGGGTGCGCCTGCGAGCACTGTCGTCTAAACTGGGGGTTGAATAAGTGGAATTCTAGGGGCGAAGTACTGGGTGCTGAAACCGCTGTGTAACGTGGCAAATTGAGTGCTGAATTCGGGATTACATCGGCGACTGCTCTACAGAAGGAGAAAAAGGGTCTGGCAGGATTTGAGGAACAAGGAGTGTGGTGCAGGAAAGTGGTGTGAGGGGTTGGGAGATTATTAAGAAGGATGCAGAATATCGGGGCTGATGCTTGTGCCATTCTTGAGAACAGCGAACAAAGATAGAAGGACATCTTCAAATGGAGCTCAATCATCATCCACCATGATTCGGCGCTGTAGAACGAGACTGCGCACTTCATCGGCTTGCGGATTGACTTTTCTCGCTGCTGGAGTGCTCGCCACTTTTGTTTTATTGGTAACTTGTAAAACACGCCCGCCCATTTTAATAATACGACTGAACCGATATTCGCTCCTTAAATAGGGACTGCTGTCAAATATCGAGCACAAATAGGGACTAATTTTCATTTATGATTGTCCATTTATCTGAGGTTTTAAAAGTATTTAAAAAGATTTGTACGGAAAATAAAAAATAAGTGGTTAAATAATTTTGTGTTTAGTGGAACCAACATTGTACATACGCGTTAAAATCCTGTTCGAGTGTTGTGATTTCACCACTATTTAAATTGCATCACTGCTTATTTTCTTTTATCACAAACCAATGGTAAACACGTAATATAATAACTGCTTTGAAATTATATTAGTGATTATTACTATGTTCGAAAAAATGTGATTGATGGAAGTCTCATCACATCATTCTCATTGGAAAGTTGAGACTTCTAACCCCGGATTGTGGAGTATAACATGGGTGTACAGATGTAATCTAATTATGTGAGAAAATCAAACGTTAAAAATTTTATTTTTGACATAAATTCCCCCCGCCGCCAACCATCTTCGCCAAAATTCACCTACAAAAATTAAGAAGAATATTGTGTAGAAAACTTAGTTTGAGACTAAAATAAACACGAATTTAAGATTGTAACTGGAACTGAGATTGAGGTAGAGATTAAGACAAAGATTAGGTCTGAGAATGCGACTCAGAATGAGTATCAAACAGAAACTCAGATCACTCATTCAGTAACTTTTACTGATAATGATAGACTAAAACAATATGTGAAAATAACATAAGACAGAGACTGAATTTGATGCACATAGTGAGACAGTGATTAAGATTAATTTTGAAACTGAGATGGATACTATAATTGTGACTGTAATTCCGATAAAGAATGACACTCGATTACATTCGGATTGCAACTGAATTAAAAGAGATCACTAAGAAAAACTTCAAATGAGGCAAAAATGCAGAAATTTGACATGATAAATATTAAGACTGAGATCAAGAATTAACTCAAAGCTGACACAGAGACTGAGATGAAGACTTGAATCACTGAGACTTAATTGGAATTATATAATGATGTTTAAATTGAAACTAAACTGGCGTTAAAAGAACATTGACACTAAGTCTAAAATTGAAACATAATATATTAAAATAAACTAAGTTTTGAATGACATTGCGACTAATATTAAAATTAAAACGAAAACCCCATAGGCGCGCTTAGCGCGCGTTCAATTAATTTAAATACACTTATTTTATTTAGAAATGAAGTTTAATTAAATACCATGAAATGAATTTTTACATTAATAAACTTTATTTGTACACAGTTTTGCATGGGTACCCTCTTACGATGCAAAATAAATAATTTTGCAACTCTAAGCATTTTCTTACAACTTTGGAAAAAACCTCTAAAATGTAAGAGCGTAAAAATGTTCATAGAAATTCATAATAAATTATCTTGACTCGAGAAAAATCCAGATATATTCTAAGAAATTCAACCAAAATTCAAAAGAATTCAAACGGATTCGAGAACAATCAAGTGATTCCAATTAGAGACGAAACAGTTAAACAACATTCAAATAAATTCAAAGGAATTCTTAGAATTCCAGTTAAGCGCACTTCAGGTAATTCACTATAATTTGCTTGAGTTCTCTGATGTTTAGATTCAAGACATTCTATAAGGAATTTAAGAAAACTAAGCAAGTTTAGCCAATTAGTTTAAATGTAAATGTTAAGAAGTCTTCAACGTCACATTCTTTATTTCTCTACACTTTTAAAAATGTTAGGAAATTTACGATACATTTAAGACTCAAAAGTAACGGAGACATATTAATTCCCCTCGCAAGTAACTTCGCGTGCAAAATCTCCAGTTGTCTGATCATAAGTGACTTACGAGTCAGAATTTCCTACGCACCGGGCAGCGTGACAATTGAACTGAACATTGATAGCATCTATGACAAAATAAGCTAAGAGAAAGTAGAAAATAAGATAAGGACTCTTCTTGACAGATATACAATGCAGCTGATTTCAGCAACGGTAACGTAAGATTTCAAGTGTAATAATTTTTTTCAATTAATTTAAATTTTAACGCATAAATAATGCATATATACTAAAATTATAATTAGCTGAAAAAAATGTATTACTCTTGAAGTTTTACGTTTTCACTTCTGATAATCACAAAACAATTCAGGATTTTCACGAAACGTGTTACTGAAAGACCATGCCATTAACCTACTGAAAATTACAAACCGTTTTGTAATTTTACTAAATATGTGACTGCGCAAAAGTTACACTACAAGTTTTCTTAAATTCCGAAAGATATTTTTAACAGTGTATGAATATCTGATCAAATATACATATATAAGACCTATCGTGCACTGATTGTTCTCGTTGAGCAGTCACCAGCCACCACATCATTCTAACCATAAATCATTTCCCCTTCGTCCCAGGGTACTAAATTCGTATCTGATGCTAAATTGAATAAAGGTGTATTCGATGGACCACAGATTCGTACATTATTTGAAGACTCTAACTTTATCACTCAAACGACTAGCGTTGAAAAGTGAGCTTGGGAAAGTTTCATAGCAGTAGCAACGATTTTTTAGGTAACTATGAGAGTCCTGACTACAAGAAAATTGTAGCCAAGATAGTAAAGGCCTATATAAATATGGTTTTTAATTAAATTTGAAATTACACTTTGTCGATTCACACTTGGATAAGTTTCCCGATAACTCTGTAGATTACAGTGAGGAGCAAGGGGAACGGTCCCATCAAGACATAAAACTGATGAAACAGCTATATCAAGGTAGATGGAAAAATTGAAGCCAAACCCATTACATAGAAGCTTTGAAGAAAAAAGAACACGGTACAGTAGTAAAAAAGCAGTTTAAATAGAATTTTTAAAATAGATTAAATACGATCTAACGACATACGTCCTTAGAACTCTGATAGAACTCTGATAGAACTCTAATAGATCTAATCAGCAGACAAACATATAAAATTTTTATAGAAACAAAATTCGCTATCTCTGTGATTTTAAAGTGTGATTTGAGATAAGAGCCGAACCTAGACGTGTTAGGGCCAAATTGGACCTGCTGGGCCGATGTAGGTTGTGAATTTGAATACATTGCAATAAAAGACATAAGCACATGTAAGTTTTCCAGTTTAGGTCGCAAATTCAAATTCAGCGTATCAAAATTCATAGTGCTGAGTACATTCTCACTGAGATTTTAGGTTTTCGGTTGTTTTCTTCAATTTTGTTCAAGTAAAAACAGCTATTTAACCAGTTTTGGGGTGCTTTATTGAGATTAGGGCTACACCTAGACCCGCTGGATAAGTTCTGGGGGCCGACTTGAATTCAGCGCATCAAAATACACAGAGGTACATATGTCTTATACTCAGACCCCAGAACCTTTGTTTGAGATTCAAATATGCACTTAGGTCATATACTCCGGATGACTTTAAAGGTCACCCTAAGGTCACTTCAACCCAAACAATGTTTTTATGGCTATAACAATAGAATTATTGTAAAATATTCCATAGCGGACAAACTGATGTAAGTATCACGCGTTGATGAGAGTCTGAAGTTTGACCTTGACCCTGACCTGGCGGCCGTTTAAAGATCACGATCGCTCAATTCGGGCAAGTGAGGTCAATTTTGAGTATTAACGAAAAACATTACCCAGGGGCTTTTGAGGTCGCTAAGGCTGAATCTGTATGTGATTATTGTGTATTTTGTTATGACCTTGGGAAGAACCTTGATGAGCTTCATGGTTAATTCAAGGTAAAACTTTCAGGGCATTTAAGCCTAAACGAGGTCTGCTTACCTTTGGAACGAAAAGCTTTAACATTTTTTCGGAACGACCAAAGTTATTAAGTTCAACAAGGCACATGCAGTAGTGAAGTTCAACACGACCTTGACAATGACCTTCGAGGTCTTTTTAAGGTCAGCGTCAATCAAGGTTTAGACTCCCATCAATGTGTGATACTTACATAAGTTTGTCCGCTATGGAATATTTACCAACAATGTTGTTCTTATAGTTACAAAACATTGTCTGAGTTAAAATTACTTCAGGGTGACCTTCAAGGTGATCAGGAACACATGGACGAAGTGTATATTTGAATGCAAAATTTTCCGATTTTTCGATTGCCGGTACCTAAAAGATAATTAAAAGATAAGTCGACCTTGAAACAACCATGAAGGTTATCCTCAAGGTCAAATTAAGGTCACCATAAAATTCTTTCTTAAAAGTTACTGGGGGAATGACCTTGACCTTTGTGAAAAATAGTTCACTTAAGATGATATAAGGCTATTTTCTGGGCTCCCAAACAGTTCGCAAGAGTATGAGGGGTGATACGATAAGAGGGGGGGGGCACAGCCGCAGTATTTTACCCGTCGGAATCAATTTTTTTACACATGTTCTTTGGGATTCCAGACAGAGTTTCTCAGAGGGACACATGCGATACTCGGTGCGACCAAACTGCTTTGTATGTTTTTTTAAAAGTTATGTTATAATTTTATGACTGATTTCGAAATTCTATGAACTGGATTCGATGACTCAAATACAATTTTTATAATCAAAAGCAATTACCATTTTCTGCATTTAATTTTATATTTCTGCATTCCCCTTTCAGAGTTTTTTCCAAGTTTAGTTCAAATTTCACTATAGACTTCGCATTTTTCAAAACCAAATTCTACGACTTGAAGACAAGTCTTATGATTTAAAATTCAAAATAGCCTTTTAATTTTATTTTATTCAGTTTTTAATTCTTCTTTCGAATTTAGAGTTTTTATTAAGCTTTGTACACAATTCACAAGTGACTTGGAAATTGTGGAAACTGAATTCGACAACTTAGATACAATTTTAATGATAAAAATTCGAAAAATACAATTTCCATGTTCTTTATTTTGAATGCCGGTGACAAAATGAAGCTTTTCATTATAAAAAAAAAGTTGATCTTGAAACAAACATGAAGCTCATCAAGCTTATCCCCAAGGTAAAAACAAAAGTCACATTCATCACATGCAGCTTCAGCCTTAGTTACCTCAAAAGTTCTTTGGGTAATGTTTTTCGTTAACGCTAAAAATTGACCTCACTTAACCGGCGTGAGCGGTAGTGAGCTTCAAGCGATCGCCGGGTCTAGGCCAAGGTCAAAGATTAGACTCTTATAAACGCGTGATACTTACATCAAGTTTTCCGTTATGGCATATTTTCAAATAATGCTGTCGTTCGAGCCATCAAAACAGTGTTTGAGTGAAAATTACCTTAGAATGACCTTTAATGTCATTCGGAACATAATTCCTAAGTGCATACTTGAAAGTAAAATGTTCCGCTCTTTCGAATGCCGCTGTCAAGAAGGGGCGTTTCCATTAAAAAAAGTTAACCTTGAATCAACCATGAAGATCTTCCTCGAGACCAATACTAAGCTCACCATCATCTTCCTGGTTAACAGTTACTATGAGAAGGGCCAAAGCAGTACAGATTGGACCCGACCTTTTTGGGCAAAAATCGACCGACAGAGCAATTCTTAACGGATTTTGATGTCTTTCTTTAGAAATGACCGTGAGGCTTCCAGTTATAACAAGTAACTGCAGATATATTATTTTGACTGAACGTAAATATTCTATTGAACAACAAAGTTACAACTTTTTGTTGCTAAACTTTTCTGTGATACCATTTTTTCTAAGAGTTTCAATGTCATTAAAAAAGGTCATAAATCAATTAAATAAGTAACTAAAAATAATTTCTTTAAACAATTTTTATAAACAAATGCACATTTTGACCATTTTTTCATGAACAGCTCTAAATTTTTTTGCGGAATCAATGCAAAATGTCTTGCAAAAGACTCTTTGCTGACGTATTTTCAATAGTGACAGAAACTGGTAATTATTTTAAAAAAATTTATGAACAAATGCACATTTTTACGATTTCTTTTGGTAAGCTAGATTTTTTTGCAGAATAAACTGAAAATGTCTTGGCAAAGACTGCTTGAAAATTATTCTTTCTTGAAATAAAATAAAACAAATGGAGCAAGCAAAATCAGGAACGACTTGAAGTTGCTGCAGCTACAAATAAATTGTTCGACTATATCTACAAAAAGTTGGATGTAGCAGGAGCAACTTCAAGTCATTGTTGATTTGTTTTGCTGCATTTGTTTTATTTTGCTTCATGGAAAACGTTCACAAATAGACTGCGTGTTTCTACAGAGATATTGAGGGAATCTTTTGAAGTATTTTTTATCATGGAATACAGAATAAAAAATCAGCACTTATGTGACATCATTTGGCATAGCGATCCACAATCAAAATGTAATAAAGTAGATTTGATTTTGGATAATATTAATGCTACGTCTTCTTTTGATGAAAGTCAGTTAATGGTTATAAGAAAAAAATTGGTTGATTTTTGCATACCTTTGCATAATAGAAAATGGAAAAGTGTCTGTAGGAAAAAATCATTGTTTGTTCAAAATCATGCTGCATTCTTAGAAGCAGAGTTCAAGGTACCTTTTCCTTGCCCACCTATCCAAACAAAAGGTTTAACTAATGTTCTAAAGAGAGGAAGACCACGATTATCATTTGAAGATGGATCCGAAAAGACGAAGAAAAGGCGCGTCCAAAAGAATCGCAAAGAATCTTAACGATGTACGTGGATTTAGGTCTGTCGAAGAGGAAATACGAACAGCTAACAAAGTACAATGAAGAAATAACTGGCAATTATTCATATCCCCCGTATTTGAAGATCTCCGAAGCGAAAAAAGCTTGTTATCCAGGAAACGGTGAGCATACAGAGACATCTAATTTAGGAGCAAGTGTCCATTTTATAAGTTTACTGGGACATACAGTTAAGCTAATCTTGTTGCAAATGGAAAAAAATGATCTCGCTAATCTTTTTGGTAAAAAAACTAGTGCTCTTTGGAAAGTGGGGTATGGACGGTGCTTCTGCGCATCAGATGACACGGAAAAAGTGGTCAAAGAAGAGTGATGATGTGGATGCAAACGATGATTCTTATAACAGTGATTCTGAGAGTGAAGAAAACATCAGATATCACAAGAGCCTTTTCACGGATAAATCTTTCTTTTTAATTTCCTTCGTCCCTCTTCCATTAAAAGCAGATGATGATATTATTTGGACGAACAAAACACCTTCATCTGTCAATTTCTGTAGGACAATTAAATTTAATTTCCTTGAAGAAACTGATTCTCTTGTAAAGAAAGAGTACAACTATCACATAAAGCTGCTGGAAAAAGTTCGTACCTATTCCATTGGTGTCAGTGCAATGAGTTTTGACATCAGCTTTGACTTGAAGTGTACGATGATTGATGGACAGGTATGTAATATTCTAAACTCTGCAATATTTGTTACATGGTTCCTACAATATAGATTTTAAAAAGTTTTCCGCAAGAAAAAGGAAGAAAAGGAAATGAAAAAATCAAGAAAAGAACGTATTCAGATACAATTAAGATCCAAACTGGTTTTAACAGTTTATGTGGTGGAGCAGGGTTATGGAACAACAAATACCGAAAATGTTTCCCGTTCTTTTTTGGTAAGCTAAATCGGTTGCTAAAATAACCCGTTTGGATCAAGATCTGATCGCTAGATTCTACGATATATTACAAGTTATAACGTGCGGAAGGATAGTTAATTGTACGAAATTGAAGACTTACTGTTTGAAAACTGCTGATCTTAGCATAAATTTTTATCCTTGGTATAAAATGCCACCATCAGAACATAAGCTGCTCATTCACGGAAGTGATATCATTCAATCTTTTGAGCTACCAGTTGGTTGGTATTCAGAAGAGTCACAAGAGGGAAACAATAAGATCTTTAGAAAAGTTAGAGCTAATAACAGCAGAATGTCTGACAGACAAATGACGAACCTAGATGTTCTTTATCATCTTTATCATTATCCAGGAAGATGAAACCTCTGTCAGAAATGGCTGAGAGTATCACAATCTCCAATAAGTGAGCTCGATTTTCACTCCCTGAAGCACGAATGGCTATAAACAATATGACAGCAAGGATTCTTTTGCAAGACATTTCAAATTGATTCCGGAAAAAAAATCAAGCCTATACATGAAAAAATGGTCAAAATGTGCAATTGTTTATAAAAATTGTTTAAATAATTATCAGTTTTTGTCACTATTAAAAATATAATAGCAAAGAATCTTTTGCAAGATATTTCGAATTGATTCCACAAAAAAATCAAGCCTATATATGAAAAAATGGTCAAAATGTGCATTTGTTTATGTACATTGTTTAAATAATCAAAACTTTTCGATCACTATGAAAAATATTACAGCAAGGTGTCTTTGGTAAGACATTTCAAGTTGATTCCGCAAAAAAATCAATCATATTATCGAAAAAATGGTCCAAATGTGCGCCAACAGCCCTGGCTCGACTAGGCTGCCTTTCATGTTGTTTTCACAAAACATAAACAACAAATGATCCCAATTGCATCTTACGTCCAAGAAAATCGGAAAAACCATGAACCTACAGCTTCAGAAGTGAAATAGAACTGCATTTTGTTCTATCAGCAAAAATTTCAAGAAAGCTTTACTCATTTTTTTACTCCCACAATGTTATGTAAACAAGGGTGATAAAGAAGGTTAGTGGCGGAGGGGGAATAGGCATCAGACTCAAACGGGTCTAACATAACTCTTTTCTTCCAATCTGTCTCTTCGGCAATCTGAACAGAAGTAGCGGCTGTGCCCCAGTTCTGTGGTTAGGGCGGATTCGCGCTACCCAGACTCGCGGCTTACTGCATGGCAGATTAAACTTTTTAGGGAGGCCACCTGGAGGGCGCTCGACAGAATGTCGCAAGGTCAATGGCAAAAATTCGAGACCTCCTCCTGTAGGTGAGAGGTCTCAGTATTTATAGCAAACAATCCCAGGGCTAAAGCTGACCTAGATAATACAATGCCCGGGTCGAGGTCCTGGGTAATTTCAGGCCTCAAAGGAGGTGGAGTTACGTTGCTCCAAAAGATCGTAAGGGCTACGGCGTAGTTCCCAAGTAAGCTGGAAGACCCGTCTTTGATCCTTTGGCGTTTGGAGGGATTCAACCCCTCACTAAGTATAGCAGTCTGGCAAATCGACAGGCCAGATCGGCTTTAGGGAGAATACACAGCAGGAGGTACAAAGCAGCTGAGTCAAACCAGGTCAACTGTATCAGAACATTTTGCTTTAAAAACCCAAACTATGAAATAAATTATGTATTCGTGAAGTAGTCGACCATATATGAAAGTGATTTGAAGGATTTTTTGATATTCCTTTTTTTTTGTTATTTTGTTACATAAACATTTGGACACTATTTTCTTGCAAAAGCATAAGTCAAATTCGATTAATAATAATCCAATGTAATTTTTATCAATTTGAATTTTTAATAAATTTAAATGAATTAAAATTGTTATGTGTTCTCCATATGCGACTGAGCTGGAATTTTACATAGTTGTGGACTGAACGTTCAGCTAAGTCGATAAAAAAATCCACTCTGCTTTTCTAACGAAATCTTTTTCATGATTTACAGGATTCACAAAGTTGCGCTCGTTCCTAATTTTTGTTTCAAATGATCCAAAAGTTTTTTATTGTACAAATAAACCGATATTGTATCATGATTGAAATTTTCTGAAATAATAACATAATTGAGGTGCCTTTATTTCCCATTCTATCTATAAAAACAACGTAGGGATGGGCGGTAGCTTCACTATATATTCAATGATGAGATTAAATAGCATTTTAGATGAAAAACGTGTAATTTTGAGAGAAATCTAGAATGATAATGAGTTCTCCTTCTCCAGAACTTTGCTTTTTCCATAGAAATAAACTGCTTGAGATTTAGCAAGAAAATCGGGTTTTAGGAGGAGAGCAAAGTCTTTCTTCAAATTCTTGAAAAACTCTTCTTTTTTTCTCTGTCTTTTCAATCATATCGCCTCTGCAAAAAATACACGGAAAAGAGAAATAATGTCAGAGTTTTGAAAAATGTGAAGTATATCGTTTATCTTTTTATTTAATCAGCTACTACTTGTGCAAATTCCTGAGTACCAGAGGAATGCTCTTGCGGTCTTCAAGAACAGGTCTTTCTACAACCTTAAACAGGTTAACTTAATGGTTGCCAGCCAGGGACAGGATAAGACTGCCGGGATAGAAAAAGACTGGGGGCAGACCTAAAATGGCGGCTTCTGGCCTAACCAGTACGCAAATTAACGTGCATCACAGCAAAGCTGCCTCTGCAGTTCTACAGACGGAAATGGCTGTGAGGCACACAGGTATCTCGCTAATCTAGGAACCTTGGTTAGTTCGAGATACCATATAGGGATAAGGGGGGCTGGTTTTCGTTACAGGGACACCAAGACGATCAACCAAGGGCTAACATACTCGAGAAGGTCAATGTGGTCCCGATGCTACATCTAAGGTCGAACAAACTGATGGTAATAGCCACCGATCTTAAAGGAATAGGAAAGCTACTTATGGGATCAGCCTAGTCTCCATATGGCAGCGACACCAATGCACCAAAGGAGATACGTACACTGGTGGAATACTGCAATGTAGGAGGGCTTTTCGATTGCCAGACTTTTTTGGCTCGGCCAGGGAGAAAGTTGTCGGCATCACTCTCTGTACCGTTAGTTTTAGCGACAGTTCCAAGAAGTGGAGAGTCTCAGACGAACACACTCTCTCAGATCACTCACAGTTAGAGTTCGTCGTGGAATCCATCGTACACGCTGATCCCAAGTAGATCACAAATTCAAGAAGAACGGACTCGGTCCAGTTTTTTACGGAACTGAGGAGTGCACTTTTTGTGCTGCCAAGGTCAATTAGAGACATGGACACCCTGAAGATGGCAGCGAAGATTCTTACAAAGGACATATAATCTACTCATAAAAGTAATAGTCTACCCAATAGAGTCCAAACGGCTGGGAAAGCGCAATGGTGCAATGAGAAACTCGCAGGGAACCCTGACACTGGTTTATACGTACTAGTGTTGGCAAAACAGATGAACTATGGACCTCATTTCCGACCATGAGCGATAAATAAGTGGGGTACAATACGTAAAGCGTAGAAAGAAAGATGGACCAGCTTTTGCGCAGACATTGAAAGAAGAAGCAGAGATGGCTAATCTGGACAAGCTGCTCTTTCGAAACCCGGCTGCTATTTACAGCACCCTAAAATTGACCGTCGGGGGATGCTCAGGGTCGGACAAGGAGAATTTGACTCACCTGATTATGGGCATATATAACGGGCTTCATAAGATCTGAAAAAGGGGGCGACGTCTCTGAGGCAACCAAAGCCACATGTGACCCAACTGCGTTCGAAACGGCGGCGACTCCACAATATTGTTACCACTTCCATGTTCAGGTGGGCCCTGAGGTCTTTCAGTTCTTACAAAAATCCTGGTCTGGATGGCATATATCCGGTGTTCTTACAAACGTTAGAAAATAAACATGTATTTTTCTCGTGTCTATGGTGAGAATTCAATATTTCGTGCTCGTTGTTTTCGAATTGTTTTAGACGGTTTTCTGAAGGTCGAGCTAGCACTAAAGATTACCAACGTGCAGATCGGCCTGTCTCTGTTTCAACTTCGCAAACAGTGACGAAAATCAATTAAATTGACGACTGAATTGTCAAAACTATAAAACTGTCAAACTGTGAAAATGGGCTCCACCACTTCTGGTCCTAATACCCAAAACTCGGTTACCATGAAATTAGTCTTATGCTCCCTGCACGATTACCTAGTCGGTATATTTCACCGCCGTCACCCCTTCGTTTTCCAAGTGATGCAGATCGATAACTTACGTTTCTCCAGGTGTCATCGCTCTTTTGACCGGGTACCACAACACCCGCGATCGCCCGCTCTCTGTTTATCCGCACTGTTCGGGCTTTATAGATAGGCGAAACATGAGAGTTCGTAGCATTGTACGTCGAGCGGCAAATTTGGCGCCGTTCTCAATAAATACCCACAGTCTCTCCAAAAATCGTTCCTTAGTCGAGAACAGATGTATATACTATAAATGAAGAATTGGAAAAGAAAATTTGATTGTATATGTATGCCATTTTGAGCATTTTGGGTTTTGTGTTGACAAATGCTCCTGCTATGCTCGAGCGCTTAATGGACAGAATAATAATCCCAGAATTAAAACGACCCGTATTTTGCTACCCGAATTACATAATTATAGTATCAAAAGATTTTGAAGAACATTTAAAATATTTAGAAATTGTTTTAGATAAAATAAAAAATGCAGGTTTGAAAATAGGCGTGCACAAGTAAAAGTTTGGTTGTTCTGAAGTAAAGTACTTAGGATTCAAAGTAAGTGAAACAGGTTTACAGGTGGATGAGGAAAACAAAAACTATTTGAAAAATCTTTCCGTTACGCGGGCACAGTGTCCTCGCAGGCTGCGCGCGCGGCTCGCTTCGCTCGCAAGTTTGAGTGCGCCTAGGGCGCGCAACTATTGGTTTTTCGCGCTTGGCGCTCGATGTTGTATTTATCTCGCGCTTCGCGCTTGATTGTGGATTCATCTTGCGCTTTGCGCTCGATTATGTATTTACCTCGAGCTACGCGCTCGGTCTTTCTATTTTCGCACATTCTTGCGTAAACATTTTTAAATTAAGACTCAAAACAACCACCACTGTAATTTTGTAATTGTGAATTTTCTTTAGTTAAAAGAGAGTTTGAGCGCAGCTACGACACGCGACGCATAGCAATCGTACTCCGCACTTAGTCTTTGCATTTCTGCCGCATTCGGGCACAAACCTTTTAAAATAAAAGGTGAACGGACCAACAACTGTAATTTTGTGAGTTTGAACTCTCTTTTGTTAAAGCTCTTTTGGCTTTAACGAACACATTCTCATCACGTATCTCAACTTTTATATCAATTATAATACATTTTTTATGTAACTCTGCCTGGGATTACTTATTCAAAAACTGCAAAATAAAAAGCAAATTGTATTTATCATGATGAGTTTTGTATTTAATTCTTATTTTGCCTAAAATTTTATTTTAAGCTGCTCTGAAACATGTATCCTTTCAATAAATGTATATCATTACAATTCATAATATGCATAAAAATTGAATCATACTAATTCTTATTTCCTTGTTTTTATAATTTTTTATTTTTAATGTTGTT
>NC_046659.1:35061020-35082794 GCF_010883055.1 Belonocnema kinseyi
GAAAAATGATTAATAATAAATTTATAGATCTTTTTAGGCGAACAACTGTTGTCTGGTAATTTAAGTTCATACCTTGTGTCGTTTTTTCAAACAAATTTAATACTTTTATTTAGAATATCATTTTTTACGACTAAAGCAAAAACTAACTGTCCTATCAAAAATTATAGCTCTTTTTTGGATGAATAAGTTTTGTCTCAGTTTTTTCGTAGCTTATATCGAAAAGTGATTTATTATCAATTTGTAGTTCTTTTCAGGGCGCGAAATTTAAGCTCTTTCACTTTTTTCGTATCTTGCATAGTTTGACCAAAAAATGGAATTTTCGAATTTTTCATTATTTTTGGTACGATCAAATTTAGAATATTCAACTTTTCGACCAAATTAAAAAAGTTGTTATCGTAGTCCTGCAGGGCATTCAAAAAGCAATGTTTTTCTTTTGCAGACTTTTTTTCTTATCATGCGTTGTTTGGCCTAAATTGTTCATTTTAGTTTGTTTTTTTATTTATTTTGAAAATGCTATAACTCCAGTATTTTTTGAATTTTCGAAAAAAGTCATAAGAATAAATTGTTAAATTCTTTGAATACTATGAATAACCATACAGAGAATTTTTAATTTTTTAAAAAAGTGGTCTTAAAAATATTCAAAAAGTGCCCATTTTTGAATTTTCATCCAAATTGGCTGGCTAACGAACTTGACATTTGGTTTAGGACACTAAACGAGTGTACCACGCCGAGTTTTGCGCCGAGTTATACTTTATAGTTTTCATGGGACAAACGGATTGTGTTTATATTCGTGTTTATTTTATTTTTACAAGTGATGACATGGATGACTCCTTACAGAGATATAAATTTACATATCAACGCGATGTCGCTGGGCACCTTGCTTCATGGTGTTATTCAACGAAAAAGGTTTATTCTAAGTTAATAACTTGAGTTTTTCTTAAAAAATTATATATAAAATTATCTGTGTTTTTTTAATGATAACAATTAGGATTATTGACATGATTTCGAGCAGGAGATTAACCGCAGCAAGTTTTATAAAAAAGTCATTTTTTATACACGACTATAATGCAATTGTTTATACAATTTCTTACAAAAAATAAAATTTTTGACTTCAGTAAAACTTTCAGGCTAAGAAAATCATTAATTTATTCCCTGTAACTTTGTGTAAAAAATTGTTTTCATCCGTAAAAAGATACGGCTATAAAAGAATGATTTGTCTAATTTGTTGATAAAAATCATAAAGTGTCACGTTTAAAATTTTGTTTCTTTAAAGAACATTGTGTAATTAATTGTTTACACGATCACAAAACTCAACTGCACATTTGGTGCTTTGGTACCGAACGTTTGGTATTATAGCTTACTTAAATTTGCTCAGGCCGCTGCACCAACCATCGTAGTGGCGCGGCGCTGCGTTGCTAGTAAGAGGACTGCTGCTTGTCCGAAAATTTTATCAGTTTACTATTGAACACTTACTGACAACAGCACCGGTTTTAGCCTGCCCTGATTTTAGGTGTCCATTTTTCTTGAAACCGATGCTCAGTGGGCTGGATAAGGAATTTACTATTTAAAATCAGCTACAGCCTATAACTCTTAACCGATTTTCAATTTTCTTCAATAGAAATAATCAGCGATAGTTGCGCAAGAGCATGTATGGATTAGATTTTGGAATTTTGATTATTTTCTGTTTTTTACATACAAAAACAAAGAGACAAAATGAGTCATTTTTCACTTATTACTTTTTATCTGTAAATAAAGAATTCAATTAATTTTGTTCTTCATGAAAATATATGTCAAAGAATCTTAGCAAAATAAATAATTAGTGGGTTATCGAATATAATTTCTGCTATAATTTGCTTATTTTATAAACAAATTATATAAACAAATGCACAGCTTGGCCATTTATGTGCAGAAAGTAATCGTTTTTCTTTCTTATCACCTTCAGTTTGTATTAGTGGTTATTATTGGTGATGCAGACATGTCATGCGACATTATTTGTTTATTTTATAAACAAATTTTATAAACAAATGTCAAGTTTGTCCATTTATAGACAGAAGTTATTCGTTTTTGTTACTGATCGTCCTTAAAATATAGAGGTGGTCATGTTTAGAGATAAAATATTGTCATTCAACATTATTTCACTATTTTATAAACAAATTATATGAACAAATGCATATTTTGGACATTTATGGTCAGAAAGCCATTTTTTTCTTTCTTGCCGCCTTCAAATTGTATTATTGGAGATGTTTATTAAAACAGGCTTATAAATCAACAATCTTTGCTTAGTTTATAAACCAATTTATAAAAAATGCATAGTTTGGGCATTTATAGAAAGAAAGTACCGTTTTACGTAAATTTTGGTGAGGGTGGCTAAAATGTATTTCGTTTTAAAACTACTTCTCAATTGTTTAAGTTATTCAAAATTTACCGCCAATAGGTGTTACTTCAGACTCACTCTGCCGCTAGATGAATGCCTCTTGATACATTCTCACAAGAAATGTCATTTATTCATATTATAAGTACAACAGGCTTGCAAGAGTACAGAAATCTTTGATGAAATTTCGGCTGCAACAAAGAGACGCAGATTGATGACCATAGAGGATTATTTGGCAATCGAGATTCAAGAAGCATTTCTCCGAATATTGAGAACTACTGGAAGAACAAAGACTGCTAATGCAATTGTGTCTCTTCTAACCGATACCAGTGGTGATTCATATGTTTTTTATAATTCAGGTAAAGAAGTAGAATGTTACTCTGCAGAAGAAGCTTTAGCTTTAATGGAAGATGTCAAGTTATCTAAGTATCAATACAGTGTTATTCAATTTCAGGCTAAAACGCGAAATGCGGATATCTATCCTTCGTACTATGTAGTTGCTTAAGCAAAAAAGAATGTCATCCATCGCAGGCGCAGGTCCATATAACAGAAACAGAAGCTCGCATCAACCTTCAGTCTCTAATCGATCACTCAATAACACGACTTTTTAAAGACACTAATTTAAAATTTCCTCCTATAGATAAGAGGATCTGATGTTTGAGGACAAAGATTTGTCAGATACGACAGTGTTTACAATGTCGATGGTACCATTTTGCTTAAGGTAAGTGAAACTTCAGTAGTTGTTTAGAGCAATCTTCACCCTGGGTCTTCTAGACGATGCATACGAATAGCATTTATATTCGCCAAGGAGACAAAGGAAATGGCAAAAACAGAGATTCAAGAAATTAAACGCCAAATCAAACCATTCAAGCCAACGAAGATCACTACACCGAATGGCGTCTACATAGTCAGAACTGACATGAAATTGACAATGGTAGATGGTAAAGTCTGTCTAGCACTCTCTGATACACTTTCATCTGCAAGCTGCTACAATTGTGGGGCTAAGCCAAGCGAAATGAACATACTTGATCGTGTGAAGCTGAAAGAAGAGATTATCACCAACTTGGAATATGGTATTTTGCCTTTACATACAAATATGCGATCTTCTGAATATATAATACATATAGGTTGTCGTTTCGATTTCAAAAATAGATGTGCAAGGACAGAGGAGGAAAAAAAGTAAAATGACGTTGCTCATACTCGAATATGCAAGAAATTAAAGAAATGACTGGGCTGATCATATATCAGCTAAGGCATGTAACTGGTATCTTGAATAGTGCTAACACCGCCAAAAGATTTATACACGTAATCAATTATATTTGTACAGACCCGATTCTTTAAAATAAAGCTTGAATTTAAATAGCAAACTGTGGATATTCACAATACCAAAAGAGTTAAGATAGCATGTTTTAATTTAAAATCACCATGATAAACAAGCAGGACATTGAGGCATTTTCTACTAAGATAAAGTAATGTATTCTCCTAAGTTTCAATATTCAGTTCTGAAAGTAAGTTGAAGGCAACCTGAAATAACCTGTAAGGCTTTCGTCATCTAAAATAAAGGAATAAACCTTTCCTGAATTTCAGGTTCGTACTACCTTGCATGCCGTTACAGAACGCTAGCCCTACTATACAGCTCGTGGCCATTTATTCTAGTCGAATCCTACTCCAATACTCCATGTCGCGTTGGTCAGTGTCGGCTATGATACTATGTTTCCATCATTCGAGGAGTTTTCGTTTCATAGATTTAAAAAAGTGCTACAGCAAAATCAGTTCCAGCTAACAGCCAATATTTGGATTATTAACCCCATCAAAGTAATTAAATTATTACAAAACTTTTTACTTCGCAGCGTGAGCGCCCTTTCAATACATTACGGAACGCAATTGACTGAAGATTTTGAACCGTACCTGCCCCCCAATGTACCGTTTTTTCTATTTGTCCTACTTTTCCTGTGTTTTCTTACAAGTTTGAACCCAACTAGCTTTCAGTATAAATATATTCTGCATTGAAGAGCGAGTACACCTGAATTTCAGGTCATGCCTCTCGGAATTTCAAATAGTCCCGACCTAAATTTCAGGAGTCTAATTCCCTTAATTAAATGTTCAGATGTAACTCTTAATTTTAGATTGCCTATGCTTCTTTTTGTTACACCTTAAAATGAGCCGAATTTTCTACTTAAATTAAGTACTTTTTTTGCTGTTTAGGGCGCACAACTGTCGGTTCTCGGGCTTCATAGTCGATAATGCATTTACCTCGCGCTTCGCGCTCGATATTGTATTTACCTTGCGCTACGTGCTCGATCTTTCTGCAAAGACTTTTTAAAACTAAAGGTGAAAGTATCGACAAGAGTGATTTATATCATTCCCATAAATGTATATTATTATAATTCGTAACTTGCATTGGTAATAAAACAGACGAAATGTCATTGTCCCTTTAAAAAAATGCGCATTCTTTTTAAAAAATTTGGTTCTTCAACGTTTTATTCCTACTTTTGTCTATTTTACATAAACTGAATTTGCTCATTTCCAATGTTTTCTTTATGATTTAAACTTTACACATACGGTCTACTGAATAATTTTTGTATTTTCAATGTTTTTTTATAAACAAAGCAAAAACTACGTGTACCATAAAAAGTGATAATTAACAAATTTGTTGTTATTTTTTGGCTGCACAATGTTTGTCTTATCATTTTTTCCTATCTTGCATAGTTTGACCGCAAAATGCAATTTTTGATTTTTAATTAGTTTTCGTGCCGTCAAAATTAAAATTTTTCGAAAAAATTCAAAAAGTTGATATGATAATCTTATAGGGTTATCGAAAAGTAAAATTTTTTTCAAGTACTATGAAAAGCTGTACACAGAATTTTTGAATCATGAAAAAATTTGTACACAAAAATTTTCAAAATGGGCCCACTTTTAGTATTTTTATCCGCAGCGGGCATATTTTTTTTTACTTTTAATGACTTTTTTCACGATTGAAGCAAAAATGACGCATCCTATAAAAAGTGGTTATTAACAAATTTGTAGATCTTTCTCAAATGCACAATTTTTGTGTATTTATCTTTTACGGTATTTTGTACAGTGCTGTCTAAAAATTTAATTTTTAAATTTTTCGTTATTTTGTATTCTGTTAAAATTAGAATTTTTGATTTTTCATGAAAATTAAAAAAGTTGTTATAATAATTTCGTAAGGCATTCAAAAAGAAACATTTTTCTTTTTTTGAGTTTTTTCATATTGCGCGTTATTTGGCATAAAATGTTCATTGTCGTGTTTTTCGGAATTTTGTAAATGCCATAACTCAGGTAATTTTTGATTTTCAAAAAAGTCATTAGGCTAAATTGTTCAACTTTTTGAATACCATGAATAACCATTCAGAGCATTTTTGAATTTTGAAAAAAGTGGTTTCACAAATATTCAAAATGTGACCACTTTTTGAATTTTTATCCAAAATGGCTGGCTAACGAACTTGACCTTTAGTTTGGGACACTAAGCGAGTATACTGACGGGTAATCTGATAGATTAATTTTTTGACAGATAGACACATTAGTAAAAACCTGTTTTTCGGATCTAGGGGTTCGCAAAATGTGGACATTTGACAAAAATTGGGGGGGGGGTCAATTTTACACAAATATAATACCTTCTCTGATGAGAATGTAATAAATTAGCATCGACATTGTAAGAAGAATTTCATAAGCATATACTTTCAAAACGCGGAACACCTAGAATTTTGTTCACAGATGGCGGAAAAGAATACGTAAATAAATCAATCATTAATTTTACTAAAACATTTTCAACTATATCGAGGTGCTGCCCTCGTCAACTCTTCACCGATTCAATGGCAACCGCGTCCTCCTATCACGTCAGCTTGCGGGGTGGGGCCGGGGCACACACCGAAAGTTGTTGAATTTTAAACCGAACGTGATTTTCTGTTTCTCGTTCTCGCGTTCGCCTTCGCCATCACTATAGCAATCTCTGCTATAGTTGAGTCAGTTGGCTGGCTCTGTACGGCCTGTACGCTAAAAATGTTATGGACACTGAATTACCTAATTAAATTCAAATTAAAGAGAGTCTAAAAATATTCTATTTATTATTATTTTAAATTTTCGAGACAATAAATAAATGTAAAAAAATTCTTTTCGTACTTTAGAATTTTAGTGAAATTTTGAAAATTATCTAAAAAAACTAAACTTAAAATTTAAATGAAATTAAGATAAATTAAATAATGAAATAAAATTTATTTAAATTCCAAATTAAATAAAATATAGTTGAATTTAAAATTTAAATAAAATGTAGGTGAATTTAAGAATTAAATAAAGTTTAGTTAAATTAAATTAATCTCTCGTCTGGTTTCTTTTTTAAGAGAAATTTTCTAGATACTAAGTAAATAAGTTTTAAAATAATTCTATTCGTACTTTAAGATTTATTGTAGTGCAATTTAAAAAATTACTTTGTAAAACTAAATTTAAAGATTGAATACAATTTAGATCACTTCAAAAAGTAAATACATTTGAGTTAAAATCAAAATTTAAGTAAAATTTAGTTGAATTTAAGTACATTTCAGTTAAAATTATAGATATTCAATGGTGATAGTGGTGTTAAATTTAAATACAATTTATTTCAATAAAAATGAAACTGTCGTTCAATTTTAAATTTGATTAAATTGAATAAAGATATATGTGGGTTGTTTCTTGCATGGAAACACTTTATTATCCCACAGTTTTATTTCAAATAAGAAGTATGTTAGCAATTAAATAATTATTCCATTCAAAATGATTTATTTTTGGAAATTGGATAATAACTTCAAAGCCTTTGAAATTAAAAGGTTTTAAATGAGAGAAATTTGAAATGAAAACAATTAAAATTACAGTGTTATTATTTTCTTTTAGAAGCGTAAAAATAAAATAATAATTATTAAAAGAAACTATTTTATAAATTTAAAATGTTAAAACTTAGTATTTGTAAAATTTCGAATATTCTTCGAAATTGTTCTTTTTAAATTTTGAATATGCCTCACGTGTAATCTGATAAATTTAAATTATTTAATTTTGAATGTTTTTAATTGAAAATTGAAATGCAGAATTCTAAATGTTTGTATTTGGGTATTGTCAGATTTTAGAGGCCATTAATTTAATCCTAATCAAGTTAGAAGGCTAACAGTTGTCAATTTTACTATGTTAAACCCTTATATTCCAAACCAAATAAAATATTAATGTTAAAATTTTAAATTGTTTAGAATTTGATTCTTAAATTCAAAAGTTTTTCAATGCTTTACATTTTTAATTTTACACTTTCAAACCTTTTTTTTAATTAGAATCATCGAGAAAAAAAATATTACATTTTAGTAGACACGACTTTTTTATGTAAAAAAATTAATTTAGGAAATATCCCGTGCGCCAAGGTGAACAATCCGTCGAGAGGGAATAATGGGTTAAGCCAAATCTGCTGTTTGTATGAAGAAACTCACTATCTTCGTTTTGACGTGAGTCTTCTTTACGCATACGCTGCCACGCGAAAATGACCTTTACGTCAAACTTTAGAGAGTAACTTTTTTCTCCAAGACGGCAGAAATAATCACGGCTTATCACATTGTTTACAAGATTTGAGAAGTAAGAAAAAAATCTTGATTAGAATGTATTGATTTTTGATGAACAAGAAGCTTTAAGCATTATAACACTTGGCGTAAACAATTAAAAAATTTCTTCCTTTTTAATTTAATAAACTCAATATTAAAATGAAAGTTTTAATATTGTCAGAAATAAATATTCACTTCAACTTCCAGTACCTAGATGACAGTTTTGACTGGTCCTGTTCATTGTAATTTTTACATTATGTCTAATTGTCTACTGTGTTATGAATTGCAGTTAGAAGAAAGTTGTGAATAATACAATAGAGCGGAATTAAACTTCGGTTTTCAATAAAGATCTTTGAAAAGGTGTATATAATTTTAAAAAAAAATAGGTCTAACAAAAAAGTGCCAGATCCTGTATTTTTTGGTTCGATTCTAATTTCATTCAAATATGAAATTCCTTCCAAATTACTTTTTAATTATGCAAGAAATAAACATGGTTAATATCTTTTTCGAATAAAAAAGTGAAGTTTTTTGCATGATTGCTGTTATTTTTCTTTAAAAAACCTTTTTTGTTAATGAGGTAATTAATTTATAATGCATAAACCTTTAATACTTTATAAAAGGAAGTAAAATTTGATCAAATATTTAAATTACTAGAAAATAAATTTATTTACGAACAAATTAAAAAAAAAGTTTTTTATTAAAGGAAAGAATTTAAAATAATTATTTTAGCAAAATCAAAAATTTTGACTGGAATTAAATATACAAACAGTTAAGCAAGTAAATGCAAACAAAAGCCTAATCGACCAGCTGGAAAGTATAGTTTTCTACACATGACCGATGGAGAACATTTTAAAGCTGCAACTTATATTTCTTAATGAATACAAAATAAAGAAATAAAGGAAACAATTAAAGGAAACTAAATCAAAAACTAAGGAAACTTATATATTTATTGAATATAAAATAAAATAAAAACGGGGTTAAATTCTTTTAAAGAATACAGACTATTAACGTAAATAATAGTTCTGTGGATTTATAGCATTGGTTCATATTATATTTCATTATTGCGGTTTAAAAAATGTAATTAGCTCAGATATTAAAACAACAAAAAGACGAAAATTATGGCAATTATGCTATTATAAAAAAAATTAAGCAAACTTACATTTGTTATTAAAGTTAGATTTCTGGAGGAGGGAAAATGACATTTTGTAAGCTTGAGTTACTTCTTATTTCAATTTGAAAAAATGGTTCATATTTATAAGATAGCCTTAGCTAAACTGTAGAAGCAAGCCGCAATTTCCTTTGACTTTCGAAAATGCTTCTTACACTTTACAGCTGTTAAAAAACCCATATACCACTAAACTCGCAAATATTTAAAGAATGGAACATTTCAGAAGACATTTGTCTAGGTCTATATAAGTTTTTATAAGGAAATTTCTTTTCAGAATTTTAATTTCTTTAACAAAAAAAAAAAAATAGTAAGGACACATTCAACCAGAATTCTGGTTAATTTAACCAGACAGTTTTTTTTAGTTTATTTAAATTTAAATAAAACTTAGCTGTATCTTCAAATTTACTTTTCTACAAACTTCCAAAAAAATCATAACTTAAATAAAAAATAAGCTTTTCAATTCAAATTTGTTATTACTATTTTATACTAACATCTTTGCTACATTTTGGGTATAATTTTGATTTTAAGAAGTCTTTAGAGTTTTCGAGTTCCTTTAAGATTTTTTCTACTCAATTAAAATTATTTTTCTAATCACTTATAAAGTAAAATTAGATTATTACCATTTTGGATTTCAAATGCACTATAATTTGGCGCGCCCGAATATATTGTTGCCTGTAGCGCCTCTACAAGTATGTGGAGGAACCAATCGGTACATATCGCGCCTCTACAAGTATGTGGCTGAACTAAGAGCAATATATATATGCAAGACCACAAACTTGCCTGCCACGCTAACTACCGGTATTTGGTGCAACTAATCTCATGCCGTATCTAGGACCTAATAGCTTTGGTATTAGACATTTAAGAACTCCTAAATATCATGCACAGGCAATTCCATCTGAAACGTGTTACAATTTGCATGAAATACAAGTAAACATTCTTAGATAGGTATTACACTAGCTTTTTTACAATCAGGTAGAGAAACCTAACCTATTAAAGCGTTGAATAAAGAATTAGACAGAAGAAGCGAAATCGAATTTCAATAGTACGCAAAATGGGCGGATAGAATGCAAAAATAAAAAATAATTAGAGAAGTAATTAAAAATTTAGATACCACAAATGGAACACATGCCAGATATTATAATCTTAGACGTAGCCCGAAAATATTCAAAAAGTGGCATTCTTTGGAATGGCATGCCTGTAAATGATTTGATTTTACACGACTGATGACGACAAAAAATGACACAAAGACATACGTCTTAAAGACAAGAAATAACAAAAAAAAAATTATTTTCAGAACAATGGACCAGCGATTAATCCCTAAATTCAAGGAGAGCCTCCTTTATGTAGTGGGGGGGGGGGGGCTACTCACCCACTCATGTGAAGGAGAGCCGACCTCCTTCAAGCATCAGCAACAGAAATGATAAAGAAGAAAATGAAAGAGAGAAGGAGATGGATAGAAGAAAGAGGGCTGATGTGGGCATTGAGATGGCAAAAGAGATAAAAAGGATTAGAATGAGGAAAAACATAGAAATACGTGTGAAAATCTACGACAAATCCGTCTTACGGCGAGAACATCCCAGAATAAAAAAACTGGCGTAATAGAAAAGAAGACATTATGGGCTTTAAACAATGGAGATGGTAAGAGAAGATTTAAAGGAGAAGAAACGAATGGAAGACGAGAAAAAGAAAAGGCAAAAACAAGAAGAAAAAAATTAGAAGAAGCATTGAGCAAAATTAAAATGCAACAAGAAAAAGAAAATATGAAAACATTATTAATTGTCATCTAGGAAAAATACATACAGGAAGCGAAAAGGAAAAGGAGAGAAGAATAGCTGGAGGAAGAAAGTTTAAGAAGAAGGACAGAGCAAGAAGGAGAAAGTAAAGAAAAGAAAGAAGGTGAAAAAAGCCCAAAAGAAAGCCGTACAAGTTAAAAAAATATTAAACACAATTGCAGAAGAAAAAGAAGAGTTGTCAACGGATTGGGACACGGATGTATAAATCAGTAATAAAAACTTACTTTACTTTTTAACAAACATTACAGAACAATAAATTGTACAACCTTCAATGACCAAGCAGGAATAATTAATTTACAATTATTTCAAATGAAAAAGGTCATTTTGTATGTGAATTTAAATTTAAATTTATAGAAATGAAGAAATTTTACTTTGATTTTTGAAAATGATTAGATAAAAAAGCTAAAGTAAATACGGCTATAAGAGACCAAGACAGAATTTCAATTTAGATAAAAATAGAATTTAGATATAAGTTAATTTCCAGTAAGAAGTACCAAGGATAAAATAATAACAGAAAAAAACCCAAATCCGTGTGGATAGAATTAGTATGAAAATTAATTGAATAACTGAAAAAGTAATAAAAACGAAGACTTTAGACGTTAGTTTCGATCAAAATAAGATAAGAAAAATCAGAATTAAGTGAGAAATATACTATTTTATTTTGTTATCTAGAGGTAGGATTTTCTTTTTAATTAGTTTCAGGAAGAAAAAGATCACAGAAAAATACTGAAGTTTCCATTGGAACCCATTTTTGGTTCCAAAGGAGCTGCAACAAAAATGAACCGCACTTGCTGAAAAGGAACCCAAAACGGTAAATGACCTCTAAATGATACCACACTTGGGGTTCGATAGGATCTCAATTGTAATTAAGCCTATTCCTAAAGAACCTATTTTTCGCTTTGCCCACTTGGACATTATTTTTAATTAAATAAATAAATATCATTTGCACGTTATTTAGCAAACTTCTAAATATAAAGGCTTATTCATATCAGTGCTCCCAATCTTGGGAACTTTGTGAACTGCGCTTGCGTCGCGCCGGCAACACGATTGATTACTGTTCGTGTTGCTGGCGCGACGCATGTGCAGTTCAAAAAGTTTCCAAAATTGGAAGCACTGATTCATATGCAAAAAAATATTCGTCTTAAGTTATTGGTCGATAAACTTATTCTGTATGCTCACATTTATGAATAAGTCATTATCAATAATGCTCAATTATTAAAAAGGAAATATTGCGGTAACTCTTTTGAATTTCTTTTTTTTATTTTAAGAAAATACGCTAAGTATATTTTCGACTTTATAAAGTAAGTACAACGAACAGTATGTATTTTGATACTGCATATGCAGTATACTGCATATGCAATTTTGTATTAAAAATTATAAAATAAGTCAACCTTAACAAT
This sequence comes from Belonocnema kinseyi, assembly GCF_010883055.1. Taxonomy (NCBI): domain Eukaryota; kingdom Metazoa; phylum Arthropoda; class Insecta; order Hymenoptera; family Cynipidae; genus Belonocnema; species Belonocnema kinseyi. Next base: position 35,073,326 of record NC_046659.1, read on the forward strand.
TAAAAAGAAAAATGAATAAATATTAATATCGTTTGTGTTTGCTTTACCGACATATTCTGTAAATCGCTAAATTACCAACCCGACTTAGAAAGCGGTTGGCTTGTGAATGGGCCTTGATTTTGTTCTTTTCAAGTGCGCTCTAAATGAATCGATTTAGTTCTCTACAGGTATCTATTGGAGCTCAAGTTGCAAATGACACCAAATTTCATTTGAGCCGTAACATGATTGAACTCCTAGTTTCTTCTGTGATGGAAGACATCAAAATGTGGGAATGTCGTCATTGCGAGATGATGCTTACGGGTTACGCTTTATATTTTCCACGACACCTATCGCGGTGAAATTTCGAACCTAACCAAAAATTATCACATGGTTCCGGGTGGACAAAAACCAAATATATAAAAGGCGTTTGGGTGGAAAAAAAACAGAAATTTAAAAACATCGTCAATATAACCCTTGACAAAGAAAAGCTTGCGCCAGAAAACCAAAGCTAAATGAATCAGGAAGAATAAGAAGACGACTCCTACATACAACTGGAAATGACGGAAGAAGAAGCCTGCTTTTCTTTTAACGAGGAATTGAAAAAGTGTGAAAAGAACTTTTGAAAAAATAAACCTCGTCTCAAACAGAGAAGGGGGGGTTATAACAAAGTTATAATTACCGTGCTATGAAAAGGCCCTGCGGGCCTAGGACTAAGAGTGAGGAGCGCAGTACTTCGTGGTCTTAATGTCTGAACCCGGTCGGCAGGTAAATAGTCTTGTGTACCCTGAACGGTTACCTGCTCGGTACGTTTCCCTACTCCGCAAACCATATTTTTGAAATTTTTTTCTTTTTATTGACTTCACCTATTTCTCGACACTCCAAATCATTCTCCATCTCTTAATTGGCGAGATCCCTTAGATGCTGAAGGGATCATCATAGGGTCACTTGTGAGTCCTTCTAGGGCTAGATTAACAAGGGAATATATTTTGATGGCATTAAAAACAGTGGAAAAACTTGTGGATAGATATATTCGCGACTAGGTCTTATCAAGTACGCCACTTCACAAGGAGCAATACGCCTAAAGGGCAGGACACGCATACGAGACAGCCATACGCGGAACAGTAGGCCTAATCAAAGTACAATTAAACCGGAAAGGCTTCGCAATTTGAACCTCTACGAATACTGAAGGAGCCTTCAACTATGTTACACCTCTAGAAAGGTGATCATTGCGGCCATTATTATACAGGGTCTTCCTACTGCAGTCGTGGATTGGATCTGCCAGACGCTGGTCAACGGGAACCTAACAAAGTTTTTATGTGGAACCGTTGAAACAGGATATGTGCAGTGAGGCATGTTCTTTTCCCCGCTGAGGTGCTTGGTAGTTATCGTGCGCGATTAGCGTTTGGGTGCGCTCTTCGGTGTAATGCAGCAAGCACTAGAGATAGTGGATTCTTGGTGCAAGAAGACTAGACTATCTTTCAACCAATTCCCAAAAACCACCCTAGCTAAAAATAAAAATACCCTGTACGTAAAATCTCAAACTTGCAAAATGCAAAGAATGCATAAAAAATGTTAGCATATTTTGGTCCTTCGATGGGACTAGACAATAATATTTAAAATAAAACCCTATTTAAAAAAAAGCAACCTCTCAGTCAAAATTTAACCTGGAAGAAACAAAATAGAAAGGAATGTTGGACCCTTCTTGGGCTCTTAATGCTTAAAATTATGTTTGCAAAAGCCACTCCTACATCATAGAAATAGAAATTAGTATTTTTGAGGATCACAAATGTCAGTCTCTATTTACACTGGAAAATTCTGAAAAAATACAGTTATTGAGAAAATAGTTTCGTCCCCTGTATGGAATTCTGATGACCGGGGAGGGGAGTAATATAAAATTATTGAAATTTTACGGAAAAAGTGTCTATTCGTAGGAAAAAGCGTGCTTTATTCATAATATTGCGAAAACTGCATTTCGTTTTGTATTTCATAAAATGAAATTGTTAATTAATATACATATTACGACGACTCCGCCCCTCAACACCATTGTCTTCTGAAGCATTATTGTTCTCGTAGCGAAACCGTATACCCTCCTTCAAGATACAAGTGAGAAAATATATTGAATCACGCAGAGCATTTAGTTGAGTGATTCTGGGTTTTAAACCCAATTTCTAATGAGATTTTATTTACTTTTTACTTAACACACATGTACACAAATGCACACAAATGCACACAAATACACTTGATTTAAATCATCTATACTTATACTCAAGTTTACAGTGCTCGCTGATTAAATCGAGAAATAATTAATTTTATCTCGATGAGCCTCGCTCATATTGAGAAAAGTCAGAGATACCCAAAAATAATTTAGTCCTCAATCATGGAAATTAAAATCTTATTTCCTAATTAGACTTAAAGGAATCTTTTTTAGAATTTCACATTGTGAATAGAGTCTATGATTTTAAGGCTCTCTTATCACGCAGAAAACACTTTGTCAAAAAGTAATCATTTTTGGAAGTTTTGAGTGTAAATAAGATCACTGGTTTTTGGGCTCCTCAAAAATATCAACATCGATTCTTGGGCTCCACTTCGTCATGTTCAAAAATAACCCCTTTTTATTATGCCGATTAGACTTTTTGAACAGAATAATCCGATTTAAAATTTTACAGTGTCAATAGTCTCTAGCTTTTCTGTTCTTTAAAAACACCAGCACCGATTTTACGGCCCATTACGTTCAAAGACAACCCTAGGTAACCACGGAAATGAGACTTTGTCAAAAAATAATGTATTTCAGAATTTACAGTGTAAATGGAGTATGCTTTTTGGGCTCTTGAAAAATAACATCGATTTTTGCGCTCCAACCCTTCGCGTTCAAAAAAACTCCTGTTTACCACGCCGATGAGACCTTGTCAAAAAAATTATCTGTTTTAGAATTTACATTATAAATAGAGTCTCTGATTTGTTGGCTCTTTAAAAATACCAATATCCATTTTTAGTGTACGCCCCTTAATCTTAAAAGAAAACCTGCAGTTACTACGTAAATAACTTTGTCAGTAAATAATCATTTTAAGAATTCCACAGTTTCAAAAGAGTCTTTGTTTATTGGGCTTTTAAAAAATACGAACAACAATTCTTTAGATCCAATACTTAACGTTTAAAAACAACCCCTGGTTATCTCGCAGATAATACTTTGTCAAAAAATAATATTTTTCAGAACTTCAGAGTGTAAGTAGAGTCTATGATCCCGCAGTGGTTAGTGGAAGGACGCAGGGTTCTGATCCCTCAGACCAGAGATTTGTCAAGTGCAAGGAACTTCCGGCCGATAGCTTATTTAAACACCAGCTACAAACTATTCACCGGCATGCTTTGAAAGAGGATATTAACATCTGTCGAGTCGGTATGACTTGCAATGGTCGAACAACGCGGATTCAAGAGAGGTCTAGCTGGTTGAGAGATCGTGTTAATAGACAGGTGTATTACCTAGGATTATATCAGGTATTGATGCAATCTGTCTATGGCTTGGATCGAATATCAAATGGAATTCTATTACACAAATTATGTCTTACTAATTAAGTTCCTTAAGTGCCTGGAGGTGCATCCAAAAATAGTAAGATGTATGTACTTTTCTGCATGATACTTTTCTGCATCTCCCTCGTGCCTTTATCTATTGTCCTCCAAGGCAAAATCTCTAGATACCTATGTGGACCGCCGAACACATGAGAATGTATGGCAACTTCCTTTTATACATAAAATACCTCAAACTCTTTGCCTCTTTAAAAGAGACACTTAATGTCTTTCTGACGGAGGTAAATAGGCACTCTTAAGCAATTCGCATGATCTTTGTACTGGACAAGTATGTCTGCGTCAATCTATACAAAAGATTACTAGAAAATAAATCATCGCGTGAAGACCAGAATCTTCAACTTATAGGTGAAAATACCATTTAAAATAGGGGAAATGGAGAAACATATGCATTGTGATATTGCAAAATTTTCGCAACTTATAAAATGTCAATTTATTTGATTTTACGGTTTTTCTCATTATATTTCGAGGGTTTTTATAAGGACGCCGCGGGAACTGTACGGTGCTCCACGACTATCGACTGTAATTATAATAAAATTGTATATTCACGGACTGATTTCGCCTTCGTTTTGTTTGCTTTTGTTATGTAACCAACGCTTCGTCGCCGACTGCGAGATACTTCGAGGGAAATCTTGGACATCTGGGACTATAGAGGATATTAAAAGAACCAGAGATGCACGGCGAGGTCGAAATGTACAGTTTCAGGCAATTTAAATTATCCCGCCGAAACTTGGACTACCAATCAAAGCTTTGACGAGTACATCACCCCTCAAGAAGACTTTTGTTGAGATGCTGACTAGATTCGTGGAATATTCTAGAACATTAAAAAAAAGTCTAAATGCGACTTCTCCACTTGGCGGGGAACTCAACAATACTTCTTTTGAGAAGGTTTGGTTCTTATTTCCCCAGAATGACTATTGGGAGCTTTTTAGCCCAGGCCCAAACTATTACTATTGGGACTACTGATGCCAGAGGAGATTTTTTGCAGATGTCAGGATGAATTTGGGCTTCAGACTGTAGCCAATAGGTCTTACTGGAGAGTAAGGAGAATAATCATCCATTGATTAAATTACCTTTAGTTGGTCAAAATTGTTACATGAGGAGAATGAAAAGGACTACAGGGATAGCTAGCACCCATAGAAGTCGGCGCTGAAGTTTGTTACGATACATAACCTGCCGCGCACCAACTGCAGCCAACGAGCGCACGAGCTAAATGAAGGAGAAGGCGAGAAGAATAACGAGTCGAGAGCACACCGACACTTGCTCTCTATACCGTTGGTGTTCCTGAGGTGATAAGTCGTGTGGTCGAAACCGGACCAATATAATTTCTTCAAAAATTAATTTTATTGCCGTTACCGGATTATTATTTTGCGGAGTCCCGAAGGAAAACGTCCAGAAACGTGATTGGAACGTAATTCCGTGACTGGACCTATCTTTAGTGTCGAGACTTTCCTTAATATGATTTACATTGTTCAGTGTTATTTTTTCTGATGCTAGCATTGAATTATTGTTGATGTAATATGCTGTTTGATTTTGCTAGTTATTGATTTTTTCTTATGTATGACCTTGCTCGATTTTTCCTATTTGATTTATTAAATTATGGTTATTGTTATTTTCTATGATTTGACCTAAAATGCATTCTACCGACATGGAGCTTACCCCAATTTGATGCTATGTATTTTGATTTTTGACGAAACCCTGATTACCCTTTTAGTTGAATTGTGTTTGAACCTTTTTCTTGAATTAATGCCCTTTTTTGTGAGTTCTGATTACCCCATTTTCTAAATCATGACTATCCTTTAGATTGAATCGATAACCTTTTTTGTTAAATTTTGACTATCTTCATTTTTGTAAATTATGACTACTCAGTTTTGTTGAAATATGATTATCCCTTTTGGTTAATCAATTACCCCTTTTGGTGAAATTTTGACTCCCCCTTCTGTTTAATTATGATCATCCCTCTTTTGAGACAAATTTATTGCCTCTTTATTTTGTTTAATGTTTACTCCTCTCGTTGAGATATGAGTAACATTTTTTTTGACTACCCTTCTATTTTTTTAAAATAGGACCATCCCTTTTGATCTTGAATTGATTAGCCCTATTTGATAGAATACGACTACCCTTTTTTGTAGAGTTATGGTTACACTTTTTCTTTAATTTTCAAAAATCCTTTCTGAAGTTGTGAATACTCTTGAATTATTGATCAGGAATAACCACATTCAATGTGACTACTCCCTACAGTTCTTTTTAAACATTCGGTTGCCCCATTTTCTTTACTCTTTTGAATGAACCATTTTAGTTTTCGATGACCACTACCCCACTCAGTATGGCTACTTCTTTGTTTTTATTCATCCATCTGGATAGGACCCCCTGATATGCTGTTGTTTAATAATGCGAGCTTTATTTAAGTGTCGTGAAGTAGCATCAACGGAAAGGGCCTAAACTATTGCAGATTAGTTAGTTTAGTATAAATAGATAGTGCTATGTAGAGTTTCTGTTTTGGAATTATAAGTTGTTCTAGTATCTATATTGTAAAGTAGAGTAGGATTGTCGCTGGAAAAATAGGATTATGTATTACCAGGAAAACTAATTTGTATCAAGGGTTAATAAACCATGTGTTGTTTCTTATATTGAATCTTGACTGATCTCATTTTACTTGAATTCAGGGATTTCTATTACTTTTACCATCGACCGCCCTCTCTACCATCAACTAGATTTTCAGGGCTGAGCTAGCGTAATTTTGTTCCGGTATACTGTATCTAATGGAAATTTAGATTTGAGATTGAGCTTTGTCATATAACTTTGCGTTTGTAGAATGTTGCTGTAGAATTTTTGCATATTGAAATTTTGCTTTAGCATCTTTGTATTTTGAATTTTTGATGTTTTCGATTGGCTACGTAAAGCCTGGCGCCCAACATACTCAAAGATATTTGTTCTTGAATATTAAGGTCCGGAAGATGCAGGACCGAAAGTACGTGTTGACTTTATTTTAGTAAATAAAGTAACATTCTCGCAGCAAATCTTCAAATATCGCAATTGGAAACCCAAAATGTTCGTGTATTACACGAAGCAAACGCAAGATGGTGATAACCCATCGAAGTTATAATCCTAGATCTTTCGTAACTTGCATATACCTTTCCCGAGAAAAAGGGAGTTGATTTTTGCTAAGCTGAGAGGGTCTTCATCAAAGAACGGTTCTAGCTACAGCCAGCTCAGTTCTAAGAAACCACATATTCTCTAATGCGACTAGCACATCAACATGAAGTCGTCAACGATGCATCAGTTATATACCGTGCTGCAGATAGGGCCGCAGAGAAGTTTGGTCTCCCATCTGATTCCAGCGACACTACAGGCCTAGCATCACTTACACCTTTGGCGCTCAAAGTCGGGTACAGGAAGTAGAACATTTGCTTCTACTCAGATAACATGCTGACAAGCCCCTTCATGGTGAATTCTTTGGCATTATACGTAGAGAAGAGCTATCGATAGGTCTGTCTAACATGTTTACTGGAATTTCTCGTTTCCCACCACTTAACGTACCAATGCTACAAAGCCTGATATTATCCTCCAAAATCTGAAGACCAACATAATTTATATAATTGAATTCTCGACAACAGCTAATGGTAATATCACGGCAAAGGAGGAAGAAAAACGGGCGTAATTTGAAGCTCTTCTTTTCGAGCTAAACAGGCTGTGCTAAAGCTACAAAATCTATCTCCTGGTTCCCATAATCAGCTTCCTTAAAGGTATAAGAGCTTTATTCATTAGCCAAATTAAAAAAATTGTGGTTTGCCAGTATCAGGCTCAGTCCATCGCGAGCCAGACGCAAAATGCTGTTCTTCTGCGATCACTTCAACTGGTCCGTCAACACTGTTACTCCTGGCATTGATTTGATCCCTGCATTGGCGATCCATAGATGGTATACTTCGCACTGTGCAATTCTAAATTAATGCGATCAGATTTTCAACTTATAAGTCCACGTGAACATATAAGATACTCCTAACTGTGCACGTCTCTATTTGGTAAAGGTAGAACTGTGCACGTTATTGGCTATTAAAACAAATGTATACGTGAACCGACTGAACACTCCCAACTGTGCACGTCGAATTTATATGCACACAGTTGGGAGTATGCCATCTATTCACGTAGATTGTTTAGTTAAAAATCTGATCGTATAAATTGAGTGCCAGTGGCCAACAACGTACACAGTTGGATCGTGCACAGTTTTCCTTCACCCAAGTCACTTTCATGAAACTTTACGTTTCACTGTACCAATTTTATATGAGAATTTTCACCGAAATATTCTTGATGCTAATTTTCACCAATTTTGGGGGAGTTTTTCCAAAGTTTAGTACGCAAAATTCCCCAAACATTCTTGTAGATTATTAAACAAAATGATATTTCTTTATATACATAGGATATATACACTAAAATACTGATGGAAGGATATAAAGTTAGAAGAAGTGAAAAACTTTAAATATCTGGGATATTCATTGTAAATGAATCCAAATCCTAAAGCTCATATCAAAGAAAGAAATTCAAAAAGCAACACGCGTGATGTAATAGATATGGGGGATAGCAAAATAAGATTTTAAAACATTGGAGGATGAGAATGTGGCTATTTGATACGTCGGTATAGCTGGTATTAGTTTATGCAGCAGAGATATGCGGATACAAAGTAAGGATAGAGACTTTAAGTTGACCACGAACGCATATAAGATGGACGTTAGGAATAGCTTGGAGAACGCCAAGATACATGGTGAAAGCAGAATCGAAAAGAGTTAAAATAATTACTAAAGTGGGAAAGAGGATATGGAAATTTGAGACGAAGCTGAAGCGATAGATAGCTGAAGTTGATGGCGATAGAATTAACGAGATGAGAGGAAGAACGGAGGGATTTCATTTTTGATAGAGGTATAGTAGAGAGGACTGAGGCAAGCTATGAAAAATTGGAAAAAAGGAAGAGGGAAAACAATTATTTGAAATATTGTGGATGATTGAGGAATCAAAATATAATAAATGGTATAAGCTAATAAGAAAGAAAGGTGTACTAAAGTATTTAGAAAAGGGATGGGGATAGAAATTATGGATAAGAATAGCAAGAGGGATCAATTCTAATTTAAATTAATTAAACATCACTTTTTCAAATTTCTTAAACGAAAGTAATTTTCGAGATTTCTGAATTTTATAAAAAAAAAATCTAGTCAACTTTTCGATACCAGAAAAGAGAATCTTTAACAAGGAAATACATAAGAGAAGCAAGATCGAATATGAACGAAAGGATACACCGGCGACATGAAGAAAACATCGAATTAAAGTGAAAACAGTATATAAGAGAAAGTGTCAGACTGAGAAACTAAAAGAAATTCGGTAAAAAGGACAAATTAACATTTATCAACCGTCGATCTAACTCATTTTCCTTAAGATTGAGAGATGGTACTTACATCTTAAAAAAACAAGCGAAGAAAACGTTAAATAATCCATCAATAATTATGGCACAGAATCAAGAAAACCCTGACTTAAGAGATAAGTACCGGTCGGCACTCCATTATTATTAACTACTCACTACACAGAGCAATGCAGCCGAGGAATTATTATACTTTTTTGAGTATATGAGAAAAAAAGGTAGTAAAAGGCCTAGCTGAATCACTCACAAAAAGGATTCAAGTCCTACCTAAAACTAACTCTAGCGGCTGACATACGATCGACACCTCGAGATGGCCTATGTGGTAATTGCACCATGGGTTTATTCTTAGGTTCTATATTAAGAATAACCCTTAACGATAGTGAAATAAAATATTAGAATTTTAACTGTGCGACAAGTGGGGCTGAATTGCCTATTTATTTATAGATTTTGCGGTCAATTTTCCCTTAAAATTAATATTTTAAATTTAAATTAAATTTAAATTTA
>NC_046659.1:35082894-35086642 GCF_010883055.1 Belonocnema kinseyi
AAATACATGAGTGACCTTGTACTTTCGATCTGCAGGTTTGCCGCACAAGTACCCGTCGGAATGGCGTAGTGCTAGAGATAGTGGCAATAACGTAAGGCAAAATAGGAGTGGGCTCATGGTGTCGTCCTGAAAGACACCTCTCTGAAACGTGACCCGACATCTCTGAAACGTGACTCCCGACATCCGGCTACGCCTTTCTTTGCGCCTCATTGTTCATACATTTCTTGCCACATAGCTTCAATTGCCCGAACAATCCTATCATTTAGGATAGCTTTGAATATCTGTTAAAGTGTGTTCAGACAAGTAATTGACCTGTAATTCTTCGGTTCAGCTAAGTTGCCTATTTTCGGCAGGAGTGTTGTGCGCCCTTCCACCAACCACTCTGGAAGTGGCTCTTCCGACTTCAAGTATGAGATACAATCTGGTCCCGGTGCGGAATAGTTCTTTATCCCTCTAAATACTTTTTTCACCTCCTCGGTAGTGATGAGTGGGCATTTTTTATCAGGTGTTATGAGGGTAACACATAACTCCTTGAAGCTATTTATATTTTCTGAGTCTTCGTCCAGTCTATGCTGAACTTCGTAGACTTCTCTCCAAAATACTTCGACCTCTTCTGGTTTGGGTGGGTATTCGACAGTAACTGGAGGGTCTTGGAAGAGTCAAGATGGGTCAGAGAGAAAATATTGATTTTCTCTGACCCAGCTCTCCCTCCGCTCTAGACATCTTTTAGCGTCAGATAGTATCCGTATTCTCTCAACAATATGCTGCCTGATGGTCAACAGCTTTGACTTGTTAAGTGTGTGATAACGGGTCCGGAGTTCGCGCGCGAACTTTCGAACCTTGGCGGTAAAATTTCTGCCAGATGTGATGTAGTCAATCACCAATTGAATACGGGACGCGTACTGTCTTGCCCAGCCTATCTTTATGGCAAGTTGATGCATTCGTCTTTTGGTCTTATGATCAGCCGTTGGTTTTGTTTTACGGTTCGCATCGGCCAAAGCTCTCGCTGCCATGTAACCCCGTTCACGGGCCACACTCGCATCGTAGCATTATATATAAAATACAAAGGCGAAAACAAATTATCTTAAATTAAAAATTTACAAAACGCAGTCATGGAGTGCTGAATTTTACTTCAGGTGTCACATTTCCGTATAACTCTTAAAAATTTCAAACCACTACTGGACCATCGTGATAGTGCCAAACTGCAACATCACAAACAATACCTCCATGCATATCCCACTCCTTTCCACCTCTTCACGTTGCTCCAAGCTGTGCAACCGCATCTCACTCTCGCTATAAATTCCTGACTTCCTTGCTCTCCTTTCTCACACCAACATTTCACTTCCTTCCTTGGCATAATCTACACATAGTTCCCTTTATACAATTACTCTCTTATTCTCTCCTCCTACTTTCTCTTTCTTCATGACATTCCTTTGAATCAAGTCATATACCTTCTTTCCTTGCTCGTGCATCCTTATTACTTCATCCATATGCAATCCATTTTTACTAAAATACCTTTCCCTTTCCACCTGCATCTTCGAACCCCTACGTCAGTTCTTCTTCTCCCAGCAACACTACCTAACCAGCTTACTTCCCACCTCTTCCAAAAATTTCTCCTCATAGTAACACGCTTGACTCCCCGTCATAATCCCTAAACTTGTTCTTTCTGTTTCCCCCGTGACAACATAGTTCGGCGTATTCCTTGCGAACCCCAATGTCGACTTCACATACCTCTCCTATATCCTATTTACCCTCTAACTTACCTTCCATTTCCACACCTCCACTCCACGAAATAAGGCACTCATCACTAGTGAATCAAACAATTTTATACTCCTCACAAAATTTTCTGCGAATAAGTTCTTCCCCAGCTTTCACACCTGCCTCATCACCACATTTGCTCCTCTCATTCTCACTTTTATAGTACCCGCCATTCCCCCATTCCTCCGAAACAGGAAGCCCAGGTACTCGAACTCTTTCACCTAATCTATTTTTGCCCAAGTATCTTCTTAACCTTTTTATTATCTCCTTTAAAGCTTCTTCGCTATTTTCAAGCAGCACTATGTCATCTGCAAATTAGAGTGGCAATATTTTGACTTCTCCTACCCTAACTTCTGACGTTGGCCTAAGCGGGCACCCTTGCCTCAACCACCTAATGATCCAGAAACCCACAGAGATTCCCTCCCCTCCTCACACCCTATCCTTCGTCTCCTCATATACCTTCCTTACCCTCTCGATCAGGCTCACTCTCCTCCGTTCCATTTTCTACCCTAACCTTCCCCTAATCACTGAAGGGAGGGCGCATTTAGATCTACAAAAAAAGCGTACAATTTGGCATCCTTTTTGGTTGGTTCTCTATCCACCAAATGCTGCAAGACGTAAATATCGTCAATAGTACTTATTTCCGCAGTCTATCTGCCAACGCCATCGCGTATATTTTGTACGTCGTATTCATTACCGTAATTCCTCTATAATTTTCCTGCCTCTTCATGTCCCCTTACAAATACAGTGGTATGGCCAACCCTTATCTCCATCCTCTTGGGAATACATTTAAAAATTTCTTATATTCGTCACTCCCTATATTCTCAATTATCCCCATCCTACGTTTCCTGAACCTATTAATTCTCTTCTACACATCCCCTTCTGTCTCAATACTTCTCAACTACTCTTCCAGCTCTTTTGTCTTTTCCTGCTTTTTCACCTTTCTCTTCATCATTTTATATTTTCTAACCCACCACGGCTTCACTATTCCTTTCTTTATCTTCCTAAATACCTTCTTTTGCACACATCCTTTAACTTTTTCTTTTAGATCCTCCCATATGCCTTCCGCCACCTTCCCCTTCATCCACAAACTTAATAGCTGATTAAAATAGCTTTAAAATTAATTATAAATTGGAAAATTTTTAAAACAACTTCTAGATTTGTCAAGATTTGGAAATAAATGAAAGGATTAATTTAACGGTACGACAAAGACCAAAGTACCGATGCAAGCTTAGCGGGCGCGAGAGCTAGTAGTGTCAGGATCCAGCGTCGAGTGCGGCGGCTCGTCTTAAAACCTAGACAACGGAGACGATGGGGCGGAGGGGTAGGGGGGGGGGGTGGCAGTCACCGGGAATCCAGTCGCCCGGTGCTGGCTGAGTCTGTCGTCGTCACATGTTTGACGATGCTATAGGCACTTTTTTTAATTGCTGGCACCATTGAGTATTAATGAAGCAAATACACTTCGATACTTTAGATATTATATTCCTAATTCACTCTTATTGAGCTATTCCGAAGACTATTCAAGATTTTCACTTTGAGTTCTTTAATTTGTAGTTCATTTTTTATTTTATCAAATGGAAAACGTTTAGCTTTTAAATTTTGATTTTTCAATTGTATTGTTAGTGAAAAAGGTTTCCAAATCGAGAAAGACACGGGAAATGACCGGGTATTGAGAAGGGTTATTAATAAAAGGTAAGTAATTTCTTAATATTTACAATTATCGGTAACATTTAGAAGTAAACGCGAATGTATTTTTGACTTTGACTTTCAGTCTCCTTGTCCTTTTCTGGCCAGGGAGAGACTAAGAGTGGAACCTCCAAGTAGGTCCCCGATGGAAACATTTTCAGGTCCATTCGTGTGCCTGCAAATGGCTGACCACTCTCCTTGAACGAGGCACCTGGGTCTTCTTTGCTTGGACTGATTCCTCATTGAAGCTTCAAAGCTTCTTCGTGAAATCTGCAAGCAGTTTTTCTGGACCCGGAGCGGGAAC
>NC_046659.1:35086742-35090138 GCF_010883055.1 Belonocnema kinseyi
CAAGCTAAGAAGACCCAGGTGCCTCGTTCAAGGAGAGTGGTCAGCCATTTGCAGGCACACGAATGGACCTGAAAATGTTTCCAGCGGGGACCTACTTGGAGGCAGTAAGATCAGAATATTATTTATTTTTTTAAAAATGCTGGTCAATTAAAAAAAAGTTAATCCTTCATTTTTCAATTTTTTAAACTTTAAATTGCTTTAAATAATATAATTTTAGATATTTTACAAAATTTATTGATTTATTTCACAATTAATATCATTGAAAATGATAACGTGGCTTTCTATTTTTTATGCATACATTTTTCACCGTTCAATGTATAAAGTTTAAATTTGTTCAAATTTTCATTTCAACTGGATTCGATACAAAATTGTTCGTTTCGGGGATGACATTCAGCCTTCTACTCCCCCTTTTCTCCTATTTTCCCCCTTATCCTCTTTTATATATATATATATATATATACATATATGTATATGTGTGTGTGTGTGTATTCTCTATATATTCCTCTAGAATCAAAGCGAAAGGCCTACGACAAACCCACTGAACGCATTCTAGAGTTGCGGATTGAGGGTCCGTGTACGAAGGGTTTCTGCTGAATATGGTTACAAAAATGAATAGGCAGTAGCGGACATTTGCCCAGGGGTGGTATCGAAGGAATTAACCCCCAAGCGGAGGTGTAAAAACCGTGCCAAAAGCTGAATAGCGCCTAGGTGAGATGTCTAGAAGGGTGACTTTGGGATTTCGGGCAACCTCTCAGAGTACGCATCCTTATCTTTGCATGCAGGGCTCTACGAGGATGGACGGACCCCTTTCCCTAGCTTCTCGTGGGAACTACTATGTCAACATTAAACATAGTTGTAGTAAATGCGGTAAAACAACAGAACGCGCTGGGCTCTAGAGACTGGGTCGGCTAACAGTACCGACCACTCTAGAGCTTGAGGAGCCAATGAAGATGGATTCAGTGCAATGGATTGACGGAATATCGGGACCTTTAGGTGGACGGAGAAACTTTGTAAGCGGAGTGCCTACTCTACCACATCCAGAACAAGCCAGCAACAGAGAAAGACAGGAGAGACTAAGACCAACCGCGGTCAGGCATCCGATAGAGGAAGAGAGTGATGCATTATGACCCGGAGAAACATCAACACCCAAGTTTCTCTCAAGCCTAAATATCTGGCTGAAATGGATGACGAGCTTCGTGGACATTTTTCCGAAGAATCCGACCTCTGGACTATCAATTGTTTCGTGTATAATGCAGCGAGTGCTTTAGCCAAAGGGAATCGCAAAGCAAAACCAACGGTTGATCATAAAAGCAAAAGACGAATACATCAACTCGCCATAAAGATAGGCTGGGCAAGACAGTACGCGATCCGAATTCAGTGTGTGATTGACTACATCGCATCTGGCAAGAATTTTACCGCCAAGGTACGAAAATTTGCTCGCGAACTCCGGACCCGTTATCATAAACGTCAAAGCTGCTGAACATCAGACAGCATATTTTTGAGAGAATACGGATACTATCTGACGCTAAGAGAAGTCTAGAGCGAAGGGAGATGTGGGTCAGAGAAAATCAACAGTTTCTCTCTGACCCATATCGACTCTTCCGAGAACCTTCAGTTACTGTCGACCACCCGCCCAAACCAGAAGTAGTCGAAGTAGTTTGGAGTAAGTCTACTAAGTGCAGCATAGACTGGACGAAGACTCATAAAAATAAATAGCTTCAAGGAGCTGTGTGATGCCCTCATAATACCTGAGGCAGAATGCCCACCCATCAGTGCCAAGGAAATGAAAAAAGTATTTAGAGTGATGAAGAACTATTCCGCTCCAGGACCAGCTGGAATCAAGACCTTCTGGTGGAAGAAGCTTCCTTCAACCCATCAGCATTTAGTCCGTACTTTCACGAAGCCCATTCCGGAGTGGTTGGTGGAAGGGCTCACAATACTCCTGCTGAAAATAGGCAACTCAGCTGACCCGAAGAATTACAGACCAATCACTGGTCTGCACACACTGTATAAGATATTCACAGCTACCCTTAATGATAGGATTGTTTGGGCAATTGAACCTGTGTGACAAGAAATGTATGAATAACGCGGCTCAAAGAAAGGCGTCGCAGGATGTCGGGAGAACCTGCTTATCGATTGATGTGTCTGCAAATATGCAGCATATCACCAGCGTGACCTGTCGATGGCCTAGATTGATTACTGGAAAGCTTTCGATTCGACCTCCCATAGACTTATCATATGTCTTTTGGAAATCTTAAAGGTTCATCCGCAAATCGCGAGGTGCATAGAAAGACTGATGCCGCTTTGGAAAACCAGATTTACTATTTCATCTGCAAAAAATCGTGTGCCAACTAACAAGGTCACCTTTCAGAGAGGTGTCTTTCCGGGCGACACCATGAGCCAACTCCTCTTTTGCCTCACATTATTGCCACTATCTCTAGCGCTTCCCCATTCCGACGGATACTTTTGTGGCAAACCTGCAGATCCAAAGTACAAGGTCACTTATGTATTTTACATGGGCGATCTTAAGATCTATGCCAAAAACAAAGAGCAAATACATCTGGCTCTAGGGATTATCGAACGATATACTACGGAAATAGGAATGGAATTTGGGTTAGATAAATGCTCCAAGGTTTATTTGAAGCAAGGAAAACTTCATGGCATCCCTGAAGACTCTGAGCTCGTCGATAGAAGCGCTATACGACACCTTTGCGCTAAAGAGACTTATACATACCTGGGCATTCCACAGAGCTGCACCCAGGATGTAAAACCTATAAAGGATACTCTCCGAAGCAGATACATGTCCTTGTAGTACTCCATTCAATTGGAGTGGTATCATGGACGAAGAACGAGCTCAGATGGACAAAGGAGAATTTCTGCACAAAGCAGCGGAGGACATTTAGTACACATTTAGTATACATACTATTTAGTTCTGCAACTGATGCGGGAACAACCTACATCCAGAGGCACAATGCGGCACTAAGAGTGCTTTATTACCACCTCTGTCACTCTTACCGAATTAACCTTAATATCTCTCCTCTAAATGCTCCTTGGTAAATCGAGTCAATTGTTTAGAATGGGAAGTGCCGCATATACTGAATTGTACCCGGAATATTCTATTAAACTAATCGTCCTTATCATCGGCGCTCTTCGAGGTGCCAAGCTTTCACTGGTTAGTAGTCTAAAAAGCATTCCTGCGTGTGAACAATACGCTAAAACACTTGCGGGATAATTGCAGAAGGCGGTCGTTCGTGGGTCGCTCCATGTCCTCAGAGTGCACGAGACTTCCTTCAGATCGTCGTATTGATTTCCTTACAGACTGTAACCACCTATCTCACGGTCGTGAGACGTGGTTGTAGCTAAAATTTTACCGCTATTCCGACGGATCGCGCGCAG
>NC_046659.1:35090238-35105452 GCF_010883055.1 Belonocnema kinseyi
ACAAGATTTAAAACCTTTTAAATTTGAGTGAATTTTAATCATATTCGAGTATACCTTAAATAATATTTCTTGCTTGAAACTTGCCTTAAATATCTCAATTTCGAAACTTGGAATTCAGCTTCTTCAAGAAGTGAAAAACTACCAAATTTGAAAGCTTTTGATTTTACTACCTTGAACATCTTATAGTTATAAATAATTTGTTTTTGAAGAAAAAAAACGCATCATCGCAATTTCATGGGAGCAAATTTATATATTGTTTTAATTAAATTTTTAATTGCTGCCCAAAGGTCGGTCGCCTGAAGCTGCTAGCGGAAGAGTAAAGAAAATGGTTCTGATGAAACTAATGGACGATGCACTTTTGATTGAAGATGCTCAACATTTTGAAAGAATATATAATAAAGCATCTAAACACTACAAAATAGCATTATGTATAATTCTGCTTTGGCTAAATTTATATGTAAGAAAATATAAAGTTCCCACGTATGTATCTAATGTTAAATTCCATAAAAAAGGTCTGTACAAAATGTTTCTAACTATACAGACAACACAACTCTACATGGTTGGAATCAGCTACGAGACAGTATTTCACACAAAAACAAGAAATGAATTGAAGAAAAACGAAGTAAGAGTGATCATTCTAAAAGACAAGGATTTACCAATTTTCAAGATATATAATACATTGGTCGTGATGTTACAAAGCGAAGGTAAAATTTATCATTTTCATATTTTGCAAACTTGTAGTCTATTAAAAAAAAAATAATGTTGAAAATCCAGTTATCTATTCATTTGTAAACTTTTAATATTTTTTGCGTAACAAAATAACCTTCAATCTTCTTCCACTGGGTTTAACATTTAATATATTAAATTAATATCTATAATAAATATTTTTTAGAGCAATCAGTTATGTGGCATACCCTCAAAGAGCACCATTGCGATGGCCAACAAGTACACCATCATATTTGCAAGGAGCAGATCGGCATGAAATACCAATCTTTTCCGTGCCAGACTTTGCTACAATCATGGCAAATGTACATGATGCATTGAATCACTTTTCATTACAAGACATTACAGATCATCTCCTACATGTCGAATAAAATTAGAAACAGGTAAAGCAATGCCAACATCCTGTGTGAATTACATGAAAACACTGCTTCTTTTACCCGGAACTGAATCTTTAACATAGTCACTTGTTGAATCTCCTGAAATAACAAAACTGCTAAATACACTCATATCAAGCTAAACAAATTTTGCTAAAATATACACTGAAAGTCCGTCCAATTCGACATCTTTTATTTGGGCATTATTTGCATGGAATGGTGATAATTGCGGATCGGTCAGGAAAACAACTCGACTCCAGCCTTTATTTTCACTCATGTCGACCATCCACAAAAAAGCAGATAAGCCATCGCGTATGGGCAATTGCTTGATTTTTTCGCGTGAATTATGTGCGTGAAAATTTAAAGTTCACCTGACGACCATGCAGTTCGCACCAGCTAGCGCTAGTTGGCTCCAATTAGCATAACGGACGATGCTATCCGTTAAAAAAAGAAAGTTTTTATCCTATAGTATTCCTGCGTTAAGTGCCTGTGTCTGTTAAGGATTTAATGAATACTTACTTTATAAACACTGTAACTTTTAAAATATATTAAGACTGACTTTTGCCATTATACTTAACATAAATATAACGTTTCAATTTCTGTTATTCAAAAAATATTTATAATTAAAAATAATTTTATCTGCAAAAACCGTGCTTTTAAATAGAATATACATTTCAAATTGAAACCTCCATCGTGTAGCTCATCAGAAAATATTGAATTGACATCAAATTTTAAAATGATTTAATTTCATTGCTTTTATCAGCATAATAACTTAAAAAGGTAATTAAATTTTCAAATTATGTGTACGGAATTAAATACTATTCACCTGTTTACAAATTTATACTCGGCAGAATCATCATCACTTGCTAAAAAAAATTAAATAGGGTTGTTTCACAATTTTAGATAAAATAATGTTTCAATAAATAATTTTAATCCCAACCGAAGGTGCGTTTTAATTTTTTTCTTCTATTGAGTTGTTCAATAGAAAAAAATTATTCAAAAATTGCAGGCAGTTAAACATTTATTCAAGTTGGTGTCACGTGGGTGTAACTCGATCCAGAGGTTCTCATAATTATTTATCAATGTGACGATGGAGCTTCAATCAAAACTAACGAAATTCATGATAAAGAGGTTAAGCCATGGTCTGCGGTAAATGCTGACTATTTTGATTGAATAGCTTTATTTTAAGGTTAATGTGAGAAAAAAAGTTCCCCTGCTATAATATTTGGATTCAGGGTCAGTTGTAGTACGTTGAAGGAAAACATTCAGTGCAACTATAAACACATTTTAAAATCGTGCCTATTTACGAATTGTTCAGTAAACACATGACTACATTTAAGTATTTTCTCAAAGAATTCTTTATGCAAAAGCTTTTGTTTTGAATGTTTTTATGTTATTATACATAAATAAGTATAATATTATAGTTTATAAATCAACCAATTTTGTGTTTTTTAACTATCCAGTATTTGACCTTCGAATCCGTTTGTACATTTTGTCTAATTGTGATACAATTATTATCCATAGCTGGTTAAATTTAATGCCAGATTAAGCAAATCTGCAAATGCCACAAGGAATGATAGGTTATGTTTATATGTTTACTTTTCAGCTCCACCCTCATCATTATTGTTTTCAGGGTTTTTCAGAATTATCACACCAGGTGCGACCGAAAAATCATTGGATTATCAACTCCTAAATATTTGACTAAAAAAAATAAAATCGGCCACATATTTTAAGTGACAAGAAATTAAAGAACTACACAATTTCAAGTCGGGTGGCCACTGACTGGGAAAACCGGGAATTATGGCCCAGATTTTTGAACACCCAGAAGTACCCTCGAGTTTAGAGGAAAACCGGAAACTTTTCAGATTCATTTTTTACTTTTGTGAAAGATTTTATCTAAATTTCCCTAAAAAGTCATCTTTTTGGGGTAGTAAAATCAACTATTTTGATGAACACGTGTCTCTTTCGAACAGTTAGTTCGATCTCTTAGATTAAAAATTCGCATTTTAATTTGAAAATTTTTCTATTAAATTCCGTGTCCAGAATTAATCTCTTTTTCTTTTTATTCAACTGTTTTGTTTAACGTTATTTTATTTTTGACAGAAACATTCTGTTGAAAATGGAATAATGTTCAACAAAATAGTTGAATTTTTTAACAAGTTAAATTTTCATCCAAAAAGCTGAATTGTATTCTAAAAAAAGGCATTTTTAATAAAATACACAAACTTTGCATAAAATAAATTTATTTTTCCAAGAGTTAAATTTTCTAGACACAAAATTACTTTTTAAACAATAACAAAAAAAAATCTTCAAAATAGTTGAGTTTTCAGAAAAGAAATTTTTTAACGAAATTGGTGAATCAAGGGGGAAACGAGCAGCAGGTGAGGAAAAGAATTGAATGTGCGAGTAAACTAATGGGCCAAGCATGGGATATAGGAAAGAGAAGGTTCAAGAACGATTGGAGAATGAGGGTCTGGTATTTCAAGAAATAGCCACATTTATGTTCGTAGACAAGAAGGGAGTACACTCCATCCTCCGCTAAATGTTCCTCGGCATACAATTAAGCAACATTCTTTGGGCGATCAGATGAGCATCGCAATTGTCATGAATTCTGGGAGGCCGGAAAGTATCACAGAGGGCACAGACTATTCTGACGTGATCCCCGATGTATGGGAATTGCCAATTTGGAAAAACATTACTCAGAGCTCTTCACGTTTTTATTGACCCATTGATTGATGCAATCACTCATCGGACTTCAATACCGAGCATTCATTCAGTTGCTTCAGCGTAGAGTGCCGCGATCCTTTTTAGAGAAAATAAGGGATTTTGGAAACGAATCCAAGATCTTCTAAAAACTTAAGACAGTCCCGTAAACTATGATCGACAACGATAACAGAGTTTGAGGGCATCCATTTACGCAGTTTTCTTGAGTCTTGTTTTAAAGACTGCGAAACATACTAGCGTCGTTGTTCTTGCCATCAGAAAAATACGGACCGAAAATATCCACTCTATATCCTGTCGTCATTACTAACCTGATGGGCTTGACCAGATTCCTTCCTTTATGCATAGAATAAGTCGGTCTTTGGTACGAGTAATTTCTAATCTTTTGCATAACATTTCCGCACTATCAGCAACAAGGATACATACATCTTGTGCATTTGCGAATAGAGTTTTTGCCATTGACGTAGTATGGCCCTTAATGAATAATTTGGAAGAAATGTGATCTATACTAAGATTCTGAGAAACAAAGGAGGACATCCGAACTGGCCTTGCTGTTGTAATTCCTCGGCCAAATCTTCATTTTTCTTTGCCAAAAACAGTTGAAAAAATCAAATTGAAAAGACCTGTGCGAAAGTTGATCAACAATAATGCTATGACAATATGAACAAAACAACCTTTTGTTGGACATACTTCAACTGTCAAATACTGTGAAACATCACTAAAATGATTTTTCATCAATTAGGTAAGTCTATATAAATCTTTATACTCAAGCACGGAAAAATCATCGAAAATCAACTCTTTTTTCTGGCTTCCGAAAGCAAATCATTTAGTAGCGCAGAAATCATTTCTGCGTTTATGTAAGTAAAATCAGAGGTGGCTTAAAAAGATGCAAGAGTCTTATTCTTAAGGAAACCATTGTCACCCAAAAGAGAGGCACAGCACTGGTTGGTTTTGGATTTTTAGAAATCTGACTCTTATCTGGTTGTTGAATATTTGATAAATCATTCTCAGAAGAATGTATATCTCTTACATCTGTAATCTGACGCTTTTTAATTGAAAAGTGGCAAAAATGATCACAAACCTTTGACTAAATGATTAATGTGCTATGAAAAACAGTTTTGAAATCTTTTAATGTCCGTTCATCCTGAATTACTGATCGATGACTATTTGATTTTAAGAATTTGCAGCCACAAGGTCACTGTTCTCCGCGGCATAATAAGTGACTATGAAAACTAAATTCACCAGAGATTATTTCACCAAAAGTTTTTTCCCGATAAAGGAAAAATATATAGCTTAAAGCTTCTACAACAAGGTTTAAATCCTTAATGACTTTTGATAGACGGCGAGCCAAGAGAACCGCTCTACAGAGCTCCAATTTAGGTATGCAAACTGTATAAAATAAAACGACTTCTGTTTTTGAAACCATTAAAGTGATTAATAGTTCGTCATCTTCTAAGCAGACTTCAAGATAAAATACAGCTACATAGGCTAATTTTCATAAGTTTATTAGTCTATAAGCCTGGAACGAAGACTGAGTGCTCAAGATACATCATCAGTTCTAAACATTCTGTCATCAACGTAGAATTCTTTTAAAAGCTTCCTTAGCGGCTAAATCGTTGGTCCTTCATCTCCTGCTAATTTTTTAGGCACTCTATTTACTAAATACGGAGCAAAGGCCGTTCCTTACGTAACGGTTAAAAGCTGAAAATGGATTGCGTGAGGTCGGCCTGTAACTTAGGACCAACAAGTAGTTGATCGTTTAGAGAACCTTCTGTAATAGTTGGACTGAAAACCTTGAAAATACTCTGAGTTTTGTAGAACGAGATTCTTCTTTAACAACTATGTGATGTGGAAGATAAATATTTGGACCAGATAATAAGTTTTGTGAATTTTCAGGTTCGATCTCTCTTATATGGTCCTAATTTCCATATTCCCTTGAAAATGATTAATAGCGCTTTTCTAACATGGGGGAAAATTAGCCAAGTGTACCCGCCTACAATTTTGTTGTCCCGATCTTGTTGAAACTCCACTAAATTGTAGTGTTAGTGGACCTCTTTTGATTCTATAATGGCGGCCGCTCAAGTATAAGGGGTTGCCAAGATACAAAGGCCGAAGTTTTTGACGTTTCACTCCACCTGCTTATGTTCAATAATTGATAACTTCTACTAAAGTTGTCCAATTTAATTTTTGTATCAAGGGTTTTGAAAGAGGGTTTCATGAGCTTTGCAATAAAAATAAATTTTTTATTATAAAAAAATTATTTGACCTTGATTTTTCAATTTTAAATCTTTTTTTGATTTTTTCTCCAAGTTCAACCCTTTTTATTTTCTCAAAGATCATTTTTAAAAAAGCTTGATTTTTTCCCTGCAAAATCCCCCTAGATAGAAAATTATAAGGGAGAAATTAGTGGCTGTAAGATGGGTATCAAGCGCACGGCTACCACGCATCAATTATCTGAATCGCGGCGTTAGGCGTACTGTAGTCATATTTGATATTTCCAGTTTCAATTTTATTGAAACTCATCAGTACAGTGTGAGTCCCCTCGCCTCTCACAATTTGGGATGTTATTTAGTGTGAGTCACATTGCTTATCACAATTCGGGGTGCTTTTTTTCGTTAGTCCCCATTCCTCTCACAATAATGTTATGGACAATTGATTCCATTATTGCATTTCAGAGGCGCTTCTCTTTGTTCCTTTCTTTACTACTTTCGGCTTGGGAAATATTTAATATTGTAATGATGATAAATACCTTTTTGGAATAAGAGTTGATTTTGAAGCGGGTATAAAATAATGGTACTTTTGGGTACTCATGTGCAGTTGCGTGAAAGTGCCACTCCACTAGAATACCGCCGTATGTTTCATGGTTTAGCAGATTAATGGAATTATATTTGTTCTTAAATGTTGTGCTGCTCCAACGGTGAAGTGAAATATTTTTTTAGCTTCGAAATTTATTTTCAAGTAGTGTTTTATTATTTTTTGGAATTCATAAACACCAATCGAGTCATGATTTAGATTGCCTGACAGAACATTAACACTTCGATGCATGAGCTCATTGTCCTTTTTTGTAGTAAAAGGCAATAGAAAAGCTGGTCACCTGATCGTTGTTCCAATGAAAATCTTGTGCTGTATTTTGAACTACAAAGTCGCACAGAATAAGAAAATTCTCCTTCCTTAAGGCTATCCTTAAGCTGTTCAAGAAATGACGATTGTTCCTTGGCTATAAAAGGATAAGGTTTTAGCTTAAAAAGGCGCTCGCAAAGTTCTACAGTAAAATCTTCTGCATCTGTTATCTCTGTACCTAAGGTACTTCTAGCAGTTTGTTGCCAACATTGATATTCTATTCTTTTAATACACTGATCTGCAAGAAGTGATTTTAAAAAGTTTTCCAGAACATCTGAACCAGGATATTTTGTGCATTTGTCAAGAAAGCATTCTGGATTGGAATTGCTATATGCGATCTTCTTGAAAGCGTCATGGTAAGTTACAATGGGGTAAGCAGTCTCACGAGTTAGTTCTTGTATGTTCACGCCACCTACTAGGCAGTCTCATAAGTACCTGAAAATTCTAAGAGATGGCATTAGTATTCACTAATGTGAACCATTTTCGTCGAGCTTGATCCTTGAAATGACGCCTGTCAAAACTTCAGCCATTTATGTTTACGCATTTACAAGTTACAGCACTGAGAAGCGACTAACCTCCGAGTTTTATTTAATATGGAAAAATCTGAGTTTCGAGTTTTGATCAAACACTACTATCTTCGCAAGAAAACGATATTCGAGACCAAGGCCAAGCTGAATATGCATTACCCGGACTCTGCACCGTCGATTGGAACGATTCATAAGTGGTTTACCGAGTTTCGTTGTGGCCGTACGCTGTAGGCATATCGTTGGAACGTGTGAGCAATATCGTGCATTCAGTTTTGGGCATGAAGAAGCTCTGTGCGCGATGGGTGCCGCGTTTGCTTACAGTGGACCGAAAACGAATTCGTGTGACAACTTCCCAGCAGAATTTGGCATTATTTTCGCGTAAGCTGACCGAGTTTTTGCGCCGAATCATAACCATGGATCAAAACCTGGATCCACTACTACACTCCTGAGTCAACGCAACAGGCAAAATAGTGGGTTTCACCGGGCCAAAGTGCTCCGAAGCGTCCAAAAACGCAACAATGGGTCGGAAAGGTTATGGCCTCCGTATTTTGGGATGCACATGGCATAATATTCGTGGACTATCTTGAAAAAGATAAAACCATAACCGGAGCGTACTATTCATCATTATTGGACCGACTGAAAATTGAAATCGCCCAAAACGACCACATTTGAAGAAGAAAAAACCACTTTATCATCACGACAATGCGCCTGTTCATTCATGCTTAGTTGTACAGGCAAAATTGCATGAAATCGGCTTCGAATTGGTTCCTCAGCCACCGTATTCACCAGACCTGGCCCCCAGCGACTATTACTTGTTTTATAACCTGAAAGAGATAGCTCACCGGTAAGCGTTTTTACTTAAATGAGGAGCTCATAGCTGAAACTGAGGCGTATTTTGGAGACCTTCCGATCGAGTACTTTTCGGACGGTATCAAAAAGTTAGAAAATCGTTGGACTCGCTGTATCGACCTAAAAGGAGAGTATGTTGAAAAATAAAACCGACTTTGGCCAAAAAAACGTCTCCGTGTTTCATTTTTCAGGGACTTATCAGACTGCCTAGTAGCATCAAGTTCACATTTTCGTGGCGAACACACGCGCAAAAATTCTGAGTTCCATTTACCCCAATTAAGTCCGCAATTTCGAGGTCTAAGCTGTGAGAATTTTGAAAAGCTTATTTTAATTTCAGGATACTTGCATTGAAATTTTGCATTTAATTCGGACATATTACAAAGTATCAATCTTTTTTGGACCTGTTCGCGGGACCCATCATCTTTTTTAATTGAAAGAAAATCCTTCATGTCAGGCATCATACGACTATTCTCGTCTCCAGTGTGGAATTCTCTAATCAGAGATTTAGGTTCAGAGGCCAAATTTCTACGTCTTTTAGAATTCAGCGAAGTCAACACACACTCTTCTTTCCTTTTTGGAAAGTTCTTTGTTGAAGAAGGAGGAAAAATTTGATAATTCACAAGATCTTCGGATGGAGATAGTCCGTCACCGTCCACTCCAGATAATGTATCCATCTGGATAATAGGAGGCGCATTGTCGTTATTAATAAAGGCTTCTCCAATATTGAACTATAGATCAACTTCAGCATTTAAAGAGACATTATTGAGCGAGCAGCCATTTCGCGTCTGCGTGATCCATAAACTGTTGCATAAACTGAAATGTTGAGGTACTTTTGTTGGAGATATGTTTTTAGATCGAATGGGCACTTGTTGTGATTATTCTTTTGGAAAGGATTACAACAACGGTCACCCATGCTCTTCTTGCTTTCCATTTTGTCAAAGTAATGTTCGTCTGCTAGGAAACCGAACTGTTGCGGTGTGTCGGTATGCGAAAACAATCCACGATGAACCGCCCACGTACTAGATACCTATTAAACTATCATTCAAACAAACCCGATTTTCACGTTGATCTAAAACACTTGTAAGTTGAAGGGTCCATACGGAGCAGAAGCTCTCATAGCAAAGTTTAACTACGATAGCTGCATAATATTTAGTGAAGATCTCTTCGCAATGCAATTAAAAAAAACACGGGTTATACTGTATACTGACACAGACAGTTTGATTTATGAAGTAAGGTGTGCAGATATTTATGCAGATATGAAAATTCATATTTATAAATTTGAAATTTCAGACTACCCAATAAACAATGTTTTTGGGATGCCGCAAGTCAACAAAAAAGTTCTCGGCCTTATGAAAGATTAATGCAAAGCGAAGTAATTGCAGAATTTGTTGGCTTGCGAATTAAAATATACAGCGTTCGCGTTGATAGTAAAAACGTTATCAAAAAAGCTAAAGGTATTAAAACAGAAACTGTCAAACTGACCAAAGTCGCACCTAGCCCGTTTGATGATAAGCGATACTTACTTCCGAACAGTACGGACACCCTCGCCTGGGGTAATTATAAAATCAATACCATAAATAAAGACGACAATGACGATAGCATACTATCTGACAATGACATGGAAATCTTAGACATATTAGAAGATTTAGCGAATATATAATATTGTAAACAGTAATTATAAGGTTTTATTATTGTAAACAGTTATGAATATTATTCAAGATGGTTTAATTGAACAAAAAAACCTGCGAATGTTATTTGCTTGTTTTTATTGATCAATCCTTACAACTAGTACAAATGTAGACTTATATTAGAAATTTAACAGTATTCCATAGATACGTAGGGCGCTACGAAAGTTTTGCAATTCGCGAAACTTATTGGAAGAAGAGAGATGATCCTCGCGTCATTAGAAAGAGCGTAAAAAATTAGGTAGGAAGAGGAAACCTGTTTACTCAGGTCTCAGTACAGTCTAAGCAGGCAGCCTGGAACGATTGAGAAATGGCGTCGAGGAAAATGGAAGAATATCGTGTGATAATTCGATACAACTTTTCTCGCGGTTTAAGTGTAGATCAAAGTTTTGAGGAAATGTCTCGGGCATTGGGTAAGGATTGTCCGCATCGCACAACAATTTTTCTATGGTACAAACAGTTCAAAAGGGGAAATTTCGGTCTCGTGGATGACTTGCGCTCAGATCGACCTCCGGAAGTGGTGACATCGAAAGACATTGCGTCTGTGAATAATCTACTGAATGATAATAGAAGAATCACGTACCGGCAGATAGAGCAAATGTTACGCATAAGTGCACCAGCAGTCCATTGATTTCTGCATGAACATTTCAATGTGAGGAAGGTTTTTACTCTATGGATACCATATGCTTTGACCAAGGAGCAAATGGCAGCGAGGGTAAAGTGGTGCCAAAAAATGCCAAAAAGATTTGAATTGGGATCTTCTCGGGATGTAAAAAGTATTATAACAGGCGACGACACCTGGCTGTATTATTACGACATTCGAACAAAATCACAAAACAAGATCTGGCTGTTTGAGCATGAGGATGCTCTAGTGGAGGTGCGTAAGTCTCGATATGTAAACAAAAGAATGATTGCAGTATTCTTTGGGAAACGCGGCATTGTGGATAGAGACGTACTAGAAAATCAGCGTACAGTCATCGCTACCTGGTACGCTCAGGTATTTTTACCCCAAGTCATAAACCAACTCAAAAACATCAGGCCGAAAACTCGACTCAACACCTGGATATTCCTCCACGACAATGCACCGGCTCACACAGCGAAGGTCACAGTATTTTTTTTGGTCAAATCTGGACTGACTATTCTAGATCACCCTCCTTACAGTCCAGATCTTGCTCTCTGTGACTTTGGTTTGTTTCTAGAAGTAAAAAAAACAACTAAAAGGGCGTCGATTTACTAACGAAACTAACCTTTTTACTGCGTGGGACCAAGCGTGTGTAAATCTTCCAGCAGAAAAGTGGCAGGGTTGGTTTGATGACTGGTTTCGACGTATGAAAAAGTGTATTCACTGCGGTGGAAAGTACTTCGAAAAACTATAAAAAGTTCGTCTGTATAGCAAAACTTTCGTAGCGCTCTATGTATTTAGTTTAACATTAATTTATCGTTGGTTCAACATCGATTCAATATTATTTCAACATTATTTCAATCTTCATTCGGCGTTTCTTCATCGTTGGTTCAACATAGATTTAAATTTGATATAAAGTTGAATTAAATTTATCCAGAGTGCATTCAACATTGCACAAAGTTGATTACATATCGGATTTATCTACCAAGCTGTTGTATAAACTGTCAAATCTCAACCATTTCAGAACTATTTTTCTGCTAAATTTTTTGATTGCTTTCTTTACTAGTTGAATAACTGGATGTTTAACTTTAAGAAGTTCTACTTCATAGAATTCGCCAGCGATGGATTGATCTTCATAGTCCCTAAGCTTGAACGTCACTGGATGCGTCAACATACTCCGATCAACAGTGAATATCTCGGTCGCTCAATTAGGTGCATATCCTTTCATGAAGACGTGTTTGTACTTGCTGACTCGAACTCTCTCGCCAACTTTAAACATTGACCTTATCCTGGATATATTTCCTAGTTTTTTAAAACGTTTCATAAGCTCCTCTTCATCCTCGGCAGTGACATCTCTTGGCTTCATATCGATTTATCGATGTTTTGTATTGTTGTACTTGGAGATCGGGGAAGGTAAAATATCGATCCACCTGTAGTTGCCTCTCAAGCTAAATTGTGGCCACATATTATTCTTGAGCGTGCGATTGAATCTTTCACAGATAGATGCCTTCAGATTATCTATGACGGTAAGTTAGTACTTGTAGCCATTATACTCATGGAGAAAGGGTAGCATTTCAAGCAAATGTACCTGCCACGTTTCTTCTATACCACACATTTGTACGAGACAACGTGGATCATTATTTTTAGTGGGTTTATGTTCTTACGTGGCCAGCGATAATTTTTTCATTTTCTATTCTCGAGTGCGTTTAATCGAGCATCCAACTGAGCAATGAGTTCAGTGTTACGTACTGACAAATCTTGTTGGGTATCAATCTGCAGGGTCCACGGCTTGCTGCAGCGATTCGATTCAAGTGACGTCCAAATACGTCGATTCTCATGATGATACTGACGATAGAGTTATGAGTACGCTCCTAATATATGATTTCTGCTTCCCACAGTTCCTCAATTATTGATATTATTTAATTGTTGCGACTCTTTTCGCCTGCTACCTGAGAAGCTAGGAGCGGACGAAGACGATCAACTAGTTCGTTAGGGCCATTCCAGTAGACGTAGTCAATATTTACATTTTTTTCGATAAAATATACTGTGATAGGGAACCTCTACTAGTTGAGGATCATATTTGTGATACGCTGAAGATTTTTGCAATAAAGTTCTTGTACCTAATATCACAGCTGGTACGGATAGTTTCAGTTGGGCTGTACCGCTTTTTATATGCATTTGTAGCAATCAATATTTCCGCGTAATTGTTCAGATTATCAGTGCTTATAGGTGACTGTTCGGGAGATTTTCTTAACGGCAGTTCAAGCAGAAAAACTGTTTTCAGATACTGTTTACCATTAACTTTGATATATTGTCCCTCAAAACTAATAGGTTTATAACCAATCTTAAGGCTGCCATCACTGAGCTTATAAACACCATAAACCATATCTAGATAGTGCTTTCTATTTTATTGTAGCATTGTAAAAAATGTATTCGTTAAATGCTCATAAATATTAGCAAACTCGGTATCAGCAACTTCTTCAAGCATAGTTGTATCTGGATCTTCTTCAGCATCGGCGATCATGAAGGAAGCGTTATCATCCTCCTCCCCATCCTCTTCTTCATGATTTCCGTTACAGGCTATTTTTGCTCACGTTCTTTTTTCGTTGAAGGATTAGGTATGTCAACCAGCTTCTGCAGTGGAATATTTATTGGCTTTAACGTTTCACTTGTTATCTTTTCAATGGCTTCGCTACCCATTTTGAGCATTCGATGTTTATGTCAAATCGCCTCACTAGCAGGCGACGTATTAAATACAATTATAGAATTTGGTTAAGCATCACTTGGTTTTATTACTTCTTTATGCTCACTGAAGGGAAAATATGCGATACCTTTCACATTATTTATTACACCTTCCAAGAATTTGTACTTTGATTGTTTGAGTAATTTCGAGTAGACGTACACATTTTCAAATTTCAATCCATTCGGGTGTAGGATTAGGGTAAGTAATGTATTTGTCTCGCCACAATTTGATGATCCACAAAACTCTGCACGAATACTGTCTGATAGTAGACTGCCATGACGTTTCACTCTCTTTTTCTCTGATTGGACTATGTTATCAAACTTGTCAATCAGAAGTTTAACGGGTTGTGTCTTGAATCACATATTAATATCGACTGTTGTGAAAGCTATAAGTACAGCCCTTATATAGCTCTTGCATCAGTTTTGTGCTAAGCTCCGTTGAGTGAAGAATGATTGTGCACCGTTAAGTCTTACGCCATTATCAAGGTAAAGGATGCGTCAACAAAGTCAGGCTGCAGATGGTATACTAGCCAGTTAAGCTTGGCAGCGTGTTTTTTTAAAGATGATATAATAGACGAGAAAGCCGCAGAAATGGTAATAGCTAGCGTGATGAATGCCAAAGCGAAACTCGGTATGGGGTTAAAGAAGAGGAAGATGCCTATTTCAAAAAGCAAATTTATTTCACTGAAGGGGAAACCCAGTTCGAAGAAGAAATCAGCAACAAGAAATAAGCTAATGCAATTTCCTGCCTGTAGTCAGCTATTATCAATCTTGATGATAGTGACGGTCCTGGTACCCACTGGGTAACCTACAGAAAGATTGGTGATAGTGTCCTATACTTTGACAGTGTTGGTAATCTTCGTCCACCATCGTTGATAGTAGATTACCTAGGTGTTGGTAGCGTAATAAGTACAATCATGATAGATATCAAGACTATGGCAGTGTTGAATGTGGACATTAGTGCTTAAAATTTCGATGTGGACAACTGTATATAAAAGATAAATACTCTCTATATAAGAGGATGTGCTGAATGGACTGGAATCATCACAGAGAAGAACATCATCATGGATGAATTAATTACTCTCACGATAACAGGAAACTCTTCTGTGCTGAACGCAGAGTATTGCCTACCAATAGAACTCTTTTCTTATAAGAACTATGCCCTTGGAATCATTGAATTGCTAACATTCAATGCGATTTATAACGTTGACATTGAGAAGAATAAAATCTATTTCTTGCAATCGAGTGGTGACCATTCCTACTCGTAGCTATGAATTTGAAGATATTGAGGGTTAGGCTCAGAAAGCTGTAGCAATTGATGATATAATAATGTATTCTTATAGCCAATAAGACTACGAGTTGAGTGCAATATCACTACGGGAACAAACATCAACAATCGCAAAGTGCACATGATTCATGAATGATTTCCTATTGTAATACCAGGATATAAAATCGTTGAAGTGCCGTCACACGTCATTTACCTTCCAATCGCCGTGAAGACAATACATCACATATAGCTCAGCCCAGTTGATCAGGACGAAGACTTCGTAGATTTTCGAGAAGAAGTTATAGCAATACGACTACACATCAAATCATTATAATGGGTGTCGTGCACAATCGCAAAGGAATCTATACTAGGCAGTCTGATAAGTCCCTGAAAAATGAAACACGGAGACGTTTTTTCGGCCAAAGTCGGTTTTATTTTTCAACATACTCTTCTTTTAGGTTGATGCAGCGAGTCCAACGATCTTCTAACTTTTTGATACCGTCCGAAAAGTGCTCGATCGGAAGGTCTCCAAAATACGCCTCAGTTTCAGCTATGAGCTCCTCATTTGAGTAAAAACGCTTACC
>NC_046659.1:35105552-35116034 GCF_010883055.1 Belonocnema kinseyi
AGCCGATTTCATGCAATTTTGCTTGTGCAACTAAGCATGAATGAACAGGCGCATTGTCGTGATGATGAAGCGGTTTTTTCTTCTTCAAATGCGGTCGTTTTTTGGCGATTTCGATTTTCAATCGGTCATTATGCCATGTGCATCCCAAATTACGGAGGCCATAACCTTTCCGACCCATTGTTGCGTTTTTGGACGCTTCGGAGCACTTTGGCCCGGTGGAACCCACTGTTTTACCTGTTGCGTTGACTCAGGAGTGTAGTAGTGGATCCAGGTTTCATCCATGGTTATGAATCGGCGCAAAAACTCGGTCGGCTTGCGCGAAAATAATACCAAATTCTACTGGGAAGTTGTCACACGAATTCGTTTTTGGTCCACTGTGAGCAAACGCGGCACCCATCGCGCGCAGAGCTTCTTCATGCCCATATAATGTAGATTTTGGATTATGTCCTCGCCAGCGGATTGCTTTGCTGAACCCGCTATGTTTTCTGCTACATAGGTGGTAGTGTTTAGGGGTTAAAGTTGGTTGAACAAATTTCAAAAAATTTATATGAAAATAATGCGTCAACATAAAATTAATTTTGAATCGTGTTGGGGCCTGCTAAGTGCGTTGCTAGTCCCGCCAGTGTTCTTGTTCTTGAGAAATCAGGTACTTCCAATAATTAACAAAATATAATTTTGGTTGAACAAATTTGAACAAATTCTGCATTAAATATTTGACCTAAAAAAGTTAAATTTGAGTGGTTAGTGGGTGCAGCGAAATGGTCCTGAGACAGAGGACACGCGATATACAAGAAAGAAATCGTGTCCTTGCTTATTCTCATTACTCATTTGTAAGACTTGTATAAGGCTAATGTTTCTAGAAGTGGCAACATTTATATATTTTAATCAGGATGATAAGAAAACCGCGTCAGCAAATTAAAACATTAGCAGTTTCTTAACTTCTATTTCAATTAAGTTTAAGTTTTCCTGAACAACTTTCTTACGGCAACTTTTTGATTGCTTAAAATTCTCTCGGCTTCCGAAACGATAGAACTTCTTTTTTTACGAACGATGTTACTCCTCGGGAAAAAATGACAAAATGATCATTTATATACAAACATTTTCAACTTTTTCTATCGCCATCAGTCGCATTACATGACTATGCATACTTCTTTTAAATTTTCCGTAAAAATATACAAAAATTTCGATTATGTCGCGAGTAAAATGAAAATAGGCTAAATATTTGCATCAGAGAAAACAACATCTGAATGTAGTATGTATTACAAATACTTTAATTACAATATTTGTGAAATACTGCCCAGCTCTGGCGGACAGAGAAAAACTAAGAGTAAACGCTTCAACAGGAAGTACAACTATCAGTATAGTGCAGTCAACGGCAAACTTTTTGCTCAATTTTCAGGTATCGTCAGGCCCGTGCCGACTTCATTTTTCCTATTACTTTTCGGTCTGTTCATAGACCTCAGTGTGAGTGAGCTTACTCCAGCAAGGGTTTCTTGTCCAGCAACCTGGTCATTTAGAACGGACGTCGATTATAATCAAAATCATTCTACCTCAAAATGGACCTAAAAAATCTGCATGTAATCTTGCCCAAGGATTTTTCGGCCAGACCCAAGGTGTACATCTTACTTTTTCAGGATTATCACAATGTGCTAAACAGGCTTTAAATTTTTAAGTGATTAAATCAATATCTTTATCGATTCCTGGCCATCAAAAAATGATATACTAACCGCTTATATTTTCACAATTCCCACATGTGATTCATGCAACTCTTCTAACACTCGTTTCTTTAATTTTTCTGGTATTACAACTCTTATTCCAAGCATTACACAATATTTTTCGCAATACAATTCTAGATTCCTATCAAAATATTTTTCTTCCTCAAGAGAAAATTCTTTGCTAGAATTTGGCCAATCGATTACTGTGTACAATAAAATTTGTTGTAGGATTTTATCTTTCTTTGTTTCTTTCACTATTAATTTTGCATCTAAGGTTGGAATTTTGCTATCTTCCACGTATTTTAAAGCTGTATAATCTGATTTAAAAATCGTTTTTGCATCACAAGAATCCGAGTGTGGTGATTGTGATAACCCATCTGCATTTACTTTTCTTTTTTGACCTAACGTATCTTATATTTTATTTAAATGCAGGTAAATAGTGTGACCATCTCTGAATACGGTTTGCAACTACTATCGGAATTGATTTATAACGTCCAAATATATGTCCCAACGGTTTATGATCAGTTCTGAGTTCAAATTCTCTACCGTACAAATATTTATAGAATTTTTCACTTCCAAACACAATCGCTGCTGCTTCTTTATCAATTTGAGCGCCATCTCTTTCATTTTTGGGAATCTTTTGAGAGCCGAAAGTTATTGGCTTTTCTGCTCCGTCTGGAAAAATATGTGCTAACACTGCTGATAAACCATAATCAGATGCATCGCAATTTAATATTATTGGATACTTTGGATTAAAATGAACCAAGATTTGAGTTGACAGTAATGCTTTGTTTGCATTTTCGAATGCTCTATCACAACTCACAGACCATTCCCAATTTTCAGAATTCAGTAACTCATACAAAGGTCGTAAAATATCAGCACGTTTTTTAATAAATCTTTCGTAATATGTTACTAACCCTATCCAAGCAGCTAGGTCTTTTTCATTTATTGGTTTCGGTGCTTAAATAATTGCTTTCATTTTCTCATCTGTCTTATGCAATCCTTCTTTGTTTATTTCGAAACCTAAGTAAGTTATAGACTCGTCAAAAAATTCGCTCTTTTGTAAATTTATTGTCAAACCATTACTTCGCAATATTTGTAACACCATTTTTAATCTTCTTACATGAGTTTCTGTATCAGAACCTGTTACTATAATATCGTCAATGAAAACAGCTACACTTGGTATATCTTTTAATATTTGTTTAATTACTCCCTGAAAATTACCAGGTGCAGATGCAACTCCGTATGGCATACGCGTGTACTTATATAATCTCTTATGTATCGGTATAGTTAAGTATCTCTGGCTTTCATCATCAACTAAAATTTGTTGATGCGCATACTGGAGATCGATCTTTGAAAACTTTACTCCTCCTTGTAAAGACGGAAAAATTTGGTCAATTAACGATATTGGGTGTTTAATTATAATGAAGTGTGGGTTGAGAGTTACTTTAAAGTTTACACAAATTTTTACTGAACCATCTGCTTTCAAAATTGGAATAATTGGTGTAGCCCATTCACTTGATTCAACTGGGATTAAATTTCCTAATTGCACTAGTCTTTCTAACTCAGTTCCTATTTTATCTGTTAATTTCAATACTAATTTAAATGGTTTCTTAACTGACGAAATGGTATTTTCTCTCAAATTCAGCTTGATTTTTTCACCCATTAACATACCTTGACCTGGAGAAAATTTTTTTTCGAATTCCTCTTTGATACTATCAGTTATTTGACTTTTCTCTTGCAAAATTTTAATCATTACTGAATCTGGAATTTTTAAAGACCACAATCCAAATTGTTGTAACCAGCATCTAACAATAGTCGGTTTTCCAACCAATATTTTATTCTAAAAGGTTCGGCTACTACAGTTATATGTGAACCTGTATCAAATCAAATATTATTTTAGTATCTTGAATCTCAACTTTTAATTCCATCGGATCAGCTTTAACCTTTTTATCAATAATGCACAAAAAATTGTCTTCACTATTTTCGGAATTATTTTCCAAATTTTCTTTCTCAACATGTCTTACCGAATTATTTTGTCTGAATTTGTAACAAGCTGATATGAGATGCTTTCAATTTGGTTGCTTCCATGTGGGATTTTTCCATTTTTTAAACTACTTCGAATTGTTCCTGTCTGATTTTTTCCTATCAGACTGATTTTCATTCACGTAATTTACTGGATCAGTAGGTTCTTGTTTAAACAATATTTTTTTACATAATTTGCCTGATTCGGTGCTGCCTCTCTTGCTCAAGCAATTTCCAAAAGTTTCACGTATGTAAGATTTTTTCTTTAAAAAATTCCACTTTAGTTTCATGATCTTTTACACCACAAACAACGTAGGGCGCTACGGAAGTTTTGCAATATTTCGATTGGTAGAATTTATATCTTTCCATAGGTTCTGAAGGAACCGGTTTAAAATGATTTTGAACAATTTTCACTAAATCTTCGTATGATTTTTCCTTCGGTAATTTTGGAGTACATAAATCTTTATTAATTTATAAGTTTCAGTATCGAACTTTGTTAATAACACTGGCACTTTCTTTTCTTCGATTACATCATTAGCCAGAAAATACATTTCCAATCGTTCCGTGTACGTCTCCCAATCATCTTTCTCCAAGGAAAATGTTAATTTTGATGAATCGCACATTTTATTCAAATTTTTCTTCACAACGTTTGTTTTTACTTTGTCAGAATGCGCGTTTTTAGTTTCAGTGTCTTTCGATTCTAACTCTTTTACTGTAAACAGTTTTTTTCTTTTGACTATAGTTACTAATTGTTTTCTCAGTTCATCAATACTTAAAGTTTCACCTTGCACTTCCTCGAAAATATTTAAACAATCTAACACTTCACTTTTGGTCAATTTATAAATCCACGAAGTTTTTTCTTCCTTTGTGTCGTTTATAATTTCTTCAAATGGTTTCCACTTCATTAATAAAACTTTTTCACAACAAGTTCCTTTAAATAATTATTCCTCTCCACTATATTTCTTCACTCTAATGAATTATATCGAATACGCGTTCGAATTCTCCTCGACAATTGTGAGATATTAGGATCATATTAAATAATCTCACCAGGTTTAGGAGGGAATCATATTTATTAAAGGGAATCTCGAATACAGGGACTCGGATGACAACAGACTGATTTGAGCTCACATTAGCCCGTCCTTGATAGCTGATCCTCGTTTTCCCTCTAACGTATGTCATTGGACCTCTATCTTCGTTTACATCTTTGGTATCTAATTAATACTTTATTTATACTCTACAATTTAGGCCCTTTTTAGCTCTACAAAGTGACAGAAGAGTCTATTTTTTAAACTTGTAAAACTCAAAGAGGGCCTAATTTAACCACTCTTTTAGACCTACAATGTCTTCAGGGGATAAAAGTCGCACTGCTAAGTAGACTTGTGGTCTTTTGTTCACATTATAAGCTTATATAAGAGTTAACAGACGAGAAACGCTATCTTTAGCTATTTGACGCAACACAAATATAATTGTATAGCTTAGCTTAACACTACTACACATAAAGCCCTTCACTAATGGAGAAAATCACGCGTTAAGTTTATTGTTTGAACCCGTCCTTATATAGTAGTTTAATACTTATTCTACGAGAACTTTTTAATAATTTAAACTCTGTGAATAACGAAAACAATTCCAAATGGTGAGTCGACGACGCAGGTGCACCGGGTCACACACCGGGAAGCTTAGCGCGTTATCTATGAGAACTTTTTAACCATTGAAATTGTGCCAACTGTCAAAAGAACTACCGAGGATTAGCCGAAGGTCTAGTTGAACCGATTCGCGCACCAGGTAGATTAGCACGTACTCTACAAGAACTTTTTGAAAATTTAAATTGTCCTAACAGCCAAATTAACTGAAAATTGTGAGTAGACGATGCGGCTGCAGCGGACGGAGCACTAGGCACTTTAATATGTATTCTACGAGAACTTTGTACAAACTTAAATTTTGTAAATAACGGAAAAATTCCAAATTATGAGTCGACTAGGTAGCTCATCACGTATTCTACAAAAACATTTTAAGAATTTAAATTGTGCTTACTTCCAAAATAACTACCAGTGGTTAGTCGACAATCCGCGTGAATCGGATCGAGCACCAGCTACGTTATTACGTGT
This sequence comes from Belonocnema kinseyi, assembly GCF_010883055.1. NCBI lineage: Eukaryota > Metazoa > Arthropoda > Insecta > Hymenoptera > Cynipidae > Belonocnema > Belonocnema kinseyi. The sequence goes on from NC_046659.1 coordinate 35,111,398, forward strand.
TCTAGAAGAGCTTTAAAAAACTTTTAATTTTGTAAATAACGAAAAAAATTCCAAATGGTAAGGCGACGAACCGGGTAAAGCGGGCCGCGCAGCTGATAGTTTAGCACGTATTCTAGGAGAAATTTTTAATAATTTATATTGTGCCAACTGCCAAAATAACTACCAATGATTAGTCGACCATCCGGGTGCACCGAATCGAGCACCAGGTTCTTTCTTGCATATTCTACAAGAACTTTTCAGAAAATAAAATTTTCGTATATCGCAAAAAATTCTAAATAGTGACTCGCCGACCCGGATGCACCGAGTCGCGACCCAGATAGCTTAGCACGTATTCGACAGGAACTGTTTCAAAATTTAAATTTTTCTAACAGCCCAAGTAACTAAAATTGTGAGTAGACGATCCTGATGCAATAGATCGAGCACCACGTAATTTAATGCGTATAATACGAGAAGTTTTTAAGATTTTGAATTTCGACAACTGCCAAAATAACAACCAATGATAAGTCGACGTTCCGGGTTTACCTGATCAAGCACCGGATCGTGCACCAGGTAGCTTAGAACGTACTCTGCAAGAACCAGAATGAAATTTTGAACGACCTGGTGCACGATCCGGCGCACCGGATCGTCGCTTCATGAATTTCTCGTAGAATACGTGAAAAAATACGTGGTGCTCGATCCAGTTCACCCGAATCGTGAACTGGTCATTAGTAGTTATTTTGGCAGTTGGCACAATTTAAATACTTGAAAAGTTCTTATAGAATACGTGCTAAGCGACCTGGTGCGCGACCCGGTGCACCCGGGTATTGAACTCATCATTAACAGACGTGCAGACTTTTGGCAAAGCTAAGGTTTCCATTTTGAACGCAAGCTTATTTTCTCTGACACTTACATGTTAACCCACGCTCACCTGCGGTTGCCCCACGCTTAAGCCATTGTTGAGCCATTGTTCAACAATTAAACTTTTTTTACGCAGTCGCCGACATTTTAGACGTTTTTTCCAAACTTTTATAAAAGTGTGATTCAACATTTCAGAATATGAGTTCACATAATTTATTTAGGTATTATATGGATAAAATTATTTTCTGCGAATTTTTTCAAAAGTAGAACTGTAGATTTATTAGTGCGTTATCTAAAGTTTGGTCGAGTTAGAAAACAGCTGACTATTTAGAAGTTAAGATAAGTAAAATCCAAAATCGCATCTTATGCACGTAAGGCCTATCCCAAGGTATTGAAAATGTAACATATTTTATCCCGAATTTAAAACGAAACCCGAATTTAAAAAATGTCATTTTTGCTCATTTAAAAAAAAGTATAACTTACAATTTCTATTTTATTAGCGTGTTTGACTTTATTGTGAAACCGTTGGATGATTTTTTATTTAAATAATCAATATTAGGTATTTTCACTTGAACGATTTGTTAACTTTACTTCGCTGAGTGCTAAAGAAAAAACAATGAAACACATGCATGGGATTCGGTCCCTTTTGGTCCTATTTTGCTTATATCTTGGTAAACAATAATTTTTTCTGTATAAATGTGTTTCAAAAGTAGTTTTTAGTTTTTGATAACTATTTAATGAAATAATGAAATGATAATAATTGTTATTTATTCTGAAGATATTATAGAAATAAAGTTTTGTTCCATGCATTTGGTCCATTGTTTTCCGATCAGCAATCAACGAAATAAAGTTAAGTGGTGTTTAAAGTGAAAACACCTATTAGATTTCAATTTGAAATAAAGCATAACAACTTTTCAGCGATAGTTGTTGTCGATTTTTGAACCTCTGATATTTTTCCAGTGTCCTATTTCACAGTTTACATTCAAAATGTGTATTTTTAAATAGAAATTTGAACGAATTGAAAGTAAGGTACCCGAACTTAAAATCCTGTAGAAGAAGAAATATCATCTTAGCAAGGAAAATTATAAAAATTGTATACGTGCTGGAGAAAAAATTATATATTTCGAAATAAAAGTTAGACATTTAGTTTGTTATTGGCCGGACCTTAAAGTTCCTTGAATCCCTATTTATATAGTTTAAAATAAAAAAAACAGCGTCATAGACCTCAAATAGAAATAAAAATTATTTATATAGTCTTACTAAATACTGAAAACCTGTAAGACATCATTATTTTGCAGCAAAAGTATTGCAAGATCTGCAAGAAAATAACAACATAACCTGCAAGCTGTCCAAATTGTGTAAAAGTTTTTAGCTACTTTTAATACAATTCGCACGTTCTTGTTCTGGAATTGAATTAACGCTGGGACATTTAATTTACATAGTCCTCCTGGAAACGCTATCTCACTGTTTTATGAATAATATATGTTTGAATAAATATAAATAATCGATGACTCCTTACGTTTCAACATTTACACTGATAACGTAATCAGAGGGGTTTAGGGTTTCGACCAGTATAAAAATGCTTCCATTGGACACACCTCTTTTTTTATGACTGAATAAAATCTCTTAATTTTAATTATACCAGAGCTAAAAAAAAATTGTCTTCAAAGGGTTGATTTTTTCGACATTCTGTTGTGATACAATAAAAAATAGCTTCAGAATGAGACCAAGAACATTAAAAAATGTTGTTTATCACGGAAGTTATTTGAAATTTAAGAAAATATTGAAATTTAAACTACTTTTGCAATATCTACTTAAAAACTAGACAAATTAGCTTCACCCTGGGCTTATTTTATACAGAATGTCTAAAACAATCAACCTTTAAAGAGATGCGAGTGTGGCCCCTGAACGGGGTTACATGGCACAACTTCATGCTCTGTGGTGCGAGAAACACTCGGAGCTATCGCACTTTTCGCAGCAACGTCTGCGAAACCATGCTGAACTACTCCGTAAAAGGGGCTACGTAAGCGGAACGCCTACTCTACCACAGCTAGAACAAGCCGGCAACAGAGAAAGAGAGGTGACACTAAGACCAACCGCGGGCAGACCTCCAATAGATGAAGAGAGATGCTTTACGACCCGGAGAAACATGTGTGTATAATGCAGCCAGAGCTTTGGCCGAGGCGAACCGTAAAACAAAACCAACGGCTGATCATAAGACCAAAAGACGAATGCATCAACTTGCCATAAAGATAAGCTGGGCAAGACAGTACGCCTCCCGCATTCAGTGTGTGATTGACTACATCACATCTGGCAGGAATTTTACCGCCAAAGTTCGAAAGTTCGCGCGCGAACTCCGGACCCGTTATCACACACTTAACAAGTCAAACCTGCTGACCATCAGACAGCATATTGTTGAGACAATACGAATACTATCTGACAATAGGAGAAGTCTAGAGCGAAGGGAGAGGTGGGCCAGAGAAAATCAACATTTCTCTCTGATCACTACCGAGGAGGTAAAAAAAGTATTAAGAGGGATGAAGAACTATTCCGCACCGAGACCAGATTGTATCAAAACCTTCTGGTGGAAGAAGCTTTCTTCAACCCATCAGCATTTGGCCCGTATTTTCACCTCATATTTAAAGTCGGAAGAGCTGATTCCAGAGTGGTTGGTGGAAGGGCGCACAATACTTCTGCCGAAAATAGGCAACTTAGCTGACCCGAAGAATTACAGGCCAATAACTTGTCTAAACACGCTTTATAAGATATTCACAGCTATCCTAAATGATAGGATTGTTCGGGCAATTGAACTTGTGTGGCACGAAATGTATGAAAAACGAGGCTCAAAGGAAGGCGTAGCCGGATGTCGGGAGAACCTGCTCATCGATAGATGTGTCTGCAAAGATGCAGCATTCTACCAGCGTGACCTATCGATGGCCTGGATTGATTATCGGAAAGCTTTCGATTCGACATCCCATAGACTTATCATCTGTCTTTACGAAATCTTAAAGGTTCATCCGCAAATAGTTGGGCGCATAGAGATATTGATGCCGCTTTGGAAAACCAGATTTACTATCTCATCTGGAAAAAATCGTGTGACGACTAACAAGGTCACCTTTCAGAGAGGTGTCTTTCAGGGCAACACCATGAGCCCACTCCTCTTTTGCCTTACATTATTGCCACTATCTCTAGTACTTCGCCATTCCGACGGGTACTTGTGCGGAAAACCTGCAGAACGAAAGTACAAGGTCACTCATGTATTTTACAGACGATCTTAAGATCTATGCTAAAAACAGAGAGCAACTGCTTCTAGCTCTGGGGATTATCGAACGATATACTAAGGAAATTGGAACGGAATTTGGGTTAGATGAACGCACCAAGGTTTATGTGAAGCGAGGAAAACTTAATGGAATTCCTGAAGATCCTGAGCTCGTTGATAGAAGCGCCATACAACACCTTTGCGCTGGAGAGACTCATGCATACCTGGACGTGCTACAGAGCCGCATTCAGGATGTGACGTCTATTAAGGATACTCTCCGAAGCAGATACAAACGTCTCATCCGACAGATTTGTTCTTTCGAACTGCCGGCGAGGAACAAAGTATCTGCAACGAACATGCTTGCCGTCCAGGTACTACTCTATTCATTTGTAGTAGTTCCATGGACAAAGAACGAGCTCAGATCTCTTGATATCGGAAAAAGAAAGGTTATGCACATGAACAAAAGCATGCATCTTAAGTCTTCCGTTCCGCGACTGCAAATCTCACGCCGTCAAGGGGGTCGCGGAATATTGAGTCTTGA
>NC_046659.1:35116134-35117571 GCF_010883055.1 Belonocnema kinseyi
TAAATCGCCCGGATTGAAGTCTGGTACAGAGGGTTTCATTTTTGCATGCCAAGACGGTGTCATTTCAACCTTAACATACCGTCGCCACATTTTGAGCCAAGATATTTCCGATGATAGCTGCAGGGCGTGCCATGCACAACCCGAGCATTTAGCTCACATACTATCTAGTTGTCCAACACACGCGGGAACGACCTACATCATCGACGCTCTTGGAGGTGCCAAGCTTTCACTTGCTAATAGCCTAAAAAGCATCCCTGCGTGTCAACAATATGCTAGAACACTTGCGGGAAAAATGCAGAAGGCGGTTGTCCTTGGGTCGCTCCGTGTTCTTAGGGTGCATGAGGCTTTCGCTGGATCGTCGTATTGATTCCTTTACAGACTGTAACCACCTATCTCACGGTTGTGAGACGTGGTTATGGCTGAAATTTTACCGCGATTTCGCTGGAAGCGGGTGCAATTTTTCAGATTAGCACCCGCTCCCGGAGAATAATTCCCGGAAAATAATTTCCAATTATTTAAAATCATACATACATACACACACACATATATATATTTATATATATAAAATTAAAAATTTGTCATAAGGACAACCGCAGGATTTCGCCGGGAGTGGGTGCTAATCTGAAAAATTACACCCGCTTCCAGCGAAATCGCGGTAAAATTTCAGCTATAACCACGTCTCACAACCGTGAGATAGGTGGTTATAGTCTGTAAAGGAATCAATACGACGATCCAGCAAAAGCCTCGTGCACCCTAAGAACACAGAGTGACACAAGGACAACCGCCTTCTGCATTTTTCCCGCAAGTGTTCTAGCATATTGTTGACACGCAGGGATGCTTTTTAGGCTATTAGCAAGTAAAGCTTGGCACCGCCAAGAGCGCCGATGATAAGGACGATCAGTTTAACAGAATATTCCGGGTACAATCGTTGCAACTCCCTTATAAGGTCTCGATACCTCTCTTTCTTTTCATCATCCTTGGCTATAATGTTTTTGTCAGCTGGTGCCGAAACTTCGATAACGAACATGGTTCGCTTCTCGAAGTCAAGAAGAACCATTTCAGGCCTCGAGTGAGCAACAGAAACAATTGTCGAGAAAATAAAGTTCCAGTATATGCAGCACTTCCCATTCTCGACAATTGACTCAATTTCCGTAGGAGCATTTAGAGGAGCGATATTAAGGTGAATGCCGTAGGAGTGACAGAGATGGTAATAAAGTACTCTTAGTGCCGCATTGTGCCTTTGAATGTAGGTCGTTCCCGCGTGTGTTGGACAACCAGATAGTATGTGAGCTAAATGCTCGGGGTGTGCATGGCACGCCCTGCAGCTGTCATCGTGAATGTCTTGGCTCAAAATGTGGCGACGGTATGTTAAGGTGGAAATGACACCGTCTTGGCATGCAAAAATGAAATCCTCTGTACCAGACTTCAATCCGGGCG
>NC_046659.1:35117671-35129235 GCF_010883055.1 Belonocnema kinseyi
TATATTTAGTCAACTTCATTTGTAAATAATTACCATTTTTCATTCATCAATATTAATCTCATTTCTGAGTTTAAGAAGTTTAAGCTTGAGACAAAGCTTACGACGATCAACTCAGCCGAGACAAGGCTCGTCTTGAGACAAGTGAACATCGTCTTACTCTACAACCATTTGCGAAATGTCTCTGTGACTCTATTGATAGATGGCAAAAAAAATACCTTAAATTTATTAAATGTATGGTTAATGGGCAAACTCTGCCTCTGGGATCAAATTATATGAAGCTATGTCATAAGTTTGTTATTTGTACATTGAAATATCATAAAAATGTAAAAACTATCAAGTTCTTTCTAAAATTAATAAAAGGTTATATTAAAAATTAAACCAAGATTGCAACGAGCAAATTTGGAGAACCACCGTTCAATGTTCCTATTGAAATTTGAAAAAAGATAACGATTTTCCTAAAAAAAGAAGTGACAAAATTCATTTTTTGAGTTAAAGTAAAGAACAATAACGCAACAAACCAAATTACCTTTCATCTCGTTTTTATCCTTTTTTTCATTTTTATTATTATTAAATCGCAATAAAAAACAGTTGTAAAAAATAATCACCAACATTTCGGCACCCTTATCATGGCAAGCAAAAAACAAATAAAATAAAAAAGTATAAAATATTAGAGCAGGCAGAAAATGCAACGAAATTACGATGCCTTATTCCTGACACCCGAGAATCAAATAAGGGTCAAAATGAAAACCCATCACAAAAATAGCTGAAACATTCAGTGACGGTCAAAAGGAAAACCGTTCATAAACCTACCAGTAATATTCACCATAAGCACATGAGAAATAGAGAAAGTAAGGTATCTAATTCTTGCAAAAAGTTGTTATTAAATCCATTGTAAATGGTATACGAAAAATAGTATGAATCCTAAACTTTTTCAATATAAATTCAATAGTTGTCGGAATTTGACGAATAAATGAATGAACATAAGTATTAAAAGAACTATACACCTTTAATTTTTTCTGATTACCTGCAGGCAAAATTTTACTTTGCTTCTGCTTGTTGAATTCCGATTGTGATATGTTTCTCAATTAACTTCTGTGGGTGATACATCAGAAAAGGGATATTCCTAACACTATTCAAATTTTCTTTGTGAAATGAAACATGAGACGAACCTAGAGCTCTGTCAACTAAGTTTGTAGTCACTGCCATTTTATTTTGAAAAGTATGAGCAAAACAGAAATTTAAAATCTACCTGAATATGTACTTTTTCTGTACTATTTGGTAGCAATATTACCATCCTGACTTATAGCTACTTCTGACTTAACAAACTAATTTTATTACTTTTTTTCATTTCATGGGTAAATTGAAGTTTCGGGAGAAAACTTTTAAAAGCATTGACAACTGCAATCTGCAAGTTTGCTTGAGGAACACATAAAAAGATATCATCAACATACTGAAAGTAAAAAGGCATAGCAAAATCTAACTTCTTGAAAGCAAAGACCTCCAAATCGTCCATAACAGTTTCCGTTAAAATCGGTGAAATGGCTGAGGCAATGGTAGTACCAAACTTTTCCCTTTAAAAAGATCCATTAAATTTAAAATAACTTGTCTTATGTTATGTGAAAAAGGTGAGTAAACGGCGAAATGTGCATTGGTTATAATAAAGCCTAATTCACTCACACACACTCAGATAAATAGATAAACCAACGTTTATATGTATAAAAACAGGCCTTTTAAAACTTCGGAAAAACAGTTAAGAAACTTATTGCTATGTAAAATTTGAAATGTATAAAGTTAAATGTAGTCTCGATGAATTCAGAAAGCGAGTTCAGAATTCGGTGACTGCAAAACTTGTAATGGGTTGTTTACGAAAATAGTAAGTATTGATAAATAGTTGAAGTCTTCATAAATCTAGGCACAAAAATAGAAAAAATGAAATTTCATAGCATCTATTGGTTGAGCACAAAGATGGTCGAAATCAAAGTGTACGCTGACGCCGGCACGATCAAGGCGGCAGGCCCTGAATACCTGACATAGCCCGGGTGAGATTCAGGTTAAGTAAAACTCAAAATTGTAAAGGGGAGCAAATAAATCTACTAGCTGAAATTGGCTACTAGCGCAATTTTAATCAAAGATAGGTTTTGCTCGGAGATACCTATTAAGAGCTTAGGATCTGGACCCAGTTAATTTAGGTGATCAGTCATATCATAAAATGCAGCTTATTATCCTGAGCATAAATTACGTGGTTGTGAAAATTCAGTAGACGTTTTGAAGGTACATAAATGCTGAGAAAAGATTATCCTAAGTATTCTTAAGTTGATAAACCACTAACTAACAAAAGATGAACAGCTTTAGTTGCCAAACAGATATAAATTGAAACGACAGATTTTACTTTATTGCAGTTTGGACGGCGTTTTTCTTTAATTCAAAATGGTCGACTATATTCGACCTAGATATTAAGAAATGGTCTTGTTGAGAAAAATCGACTTTCAGAGTGATATCCCATTATGTAATTGAGACTGCGCGGCTCTGCTCGATAACATGTATACATTGTCGGATAATTTTAGGTGTGAAATTGCATACATTGATTGGCCAGTATTTTCCGCTGATTGCATCCAAAGTACCTTGCAAACATTCAGGCATTTTCTCAAGGTTCTCTTGTCGTATAATATGTCGAGTAAAGAATTGATTTCATGGTAATAAAATGGGTTGTCTTGGATTCTCTGGAATGTTGGGGTTCGAACAACATCATTTCTGTGTACAGTCACACGAGTGCCTCCCCCCACGAGAAGTTGGAAAGCGGTGTTGGTTTAACAAACATTTTTTTCTTTGAACAGTCACAAGGGTGCCTACGCAAACCAAACGAGACGTTGGAAAGGGATAGGAGTTCGACTAAAATTATTTTTGTGAACAATCACATGGGTGCCTTTCTACCCCCACAAGAATTTGTAAGTTAGCTGTTTTACTGAAATTATTTCTGTAAGCAGTCACAGAGGACCCTTCCTGCCCCAATGAGACGTTAGAAAGGGGTCGGAATTCGACCCAAATTATTTAGGTAAACAGTAAAAGGGTGCCTTCCCGCCACCCACGAGAAGTTCGGATGAGGTAGGTGTTTGACTAAAATTATTTCTGCGAACAATCAAAGGCGTACCTTCCCGCCCCCACGAGACTTTGGAAACGCGTTTGACCAACATTATTGCTTTGAAAAGCTCGACGGGTGCCTTCCTGACCACCACAGACGATGAAATAAATAGGGGTTAGACCTAAATTATTTCTGTGAACAGTCACAAGGGTTCTTTCCGCCAACACTAGATGCTGGAAAAGGGTCGCAGTTCCACCAAAGTTATTTCTGTTTACAGTCCCCGGGGTTGTAACCAACATTACTTCTGTAGAGAGTCACGGGGGCCTTCCCGCCCCAGACGAAATGTTGGAAATGGGCAGGAGTTCGACCAAAATTATTTCAGTGAACAGTCACAGGGGGCCTTCCCGTCCCTCACGAGAGTTGGGAAAGTAGTGGTTTCACTACAATTACTTCTGTGAACAGTCACATGGGGACCTTCTCGCGCGAACAGAATAGGGTCGCAGTTCCACCAAAGTTATTTCTGTTTACAGTCCCCGGGGTTGTAACCAACATTACTTCTGTAGAGTCACGGGGGCCTTCCCGCCCCAGACGAAATGTTGGAAATGGGCAGGTGTTTCGACCAAAATTATTTCAGTGAACAACCACAGGGGGACCTTCCCGTCCCTCACGAAAGTTGGGAAAGTAGTGGTTTCACTACAATTACTTCTGTGAACAGTCACATGGGGACCTTCTCGCGCGAAAGAGATGTTATAAAGGGGTCGGGGTTGTACCAAAATTATTTCTGTGAACAGTCACAGGGGTGCCTTCCCGCCCTACGAGAAGTTGAAAAGCGGTCGTGGTTCGACTAAAATTATTTCTGTGGACATTCACAGGGGTGCCTTCCCGCTGCCACGAGAAGGCGGAAAGCGGTCAAGGTTCGACCAACATTATATCTGTTAACAGTCGCCGGGGTGCGTTTCCGCCCCCCTCAAGACGTTGGAAATAAGTAGGAGTTAGACTAACATTATTGCTGTGAACATTCAGAGGGTATCATTTCTGCCGCCGACGGGACAATCGGAAAGTGTCGGGGTTCGACCAACATTATTTCTGTGAACAGTTACGGAGGTGCCTTCCCACTCTCTAGATACGTTCGAAGGTGGTAGGGGTCCGACTAAAATTATTTCTGTAAGTAGTCACAAGAGTGTCTTCCCGCCCCACAAGGGACATTTGAGTTTGGTCGGGGTTCGACCGCTATTATTTCTGTGAACAGTTACGGGGTACAGTGGTCTGGTATAGGAATTTACTGTTCATAATCGCCCACAGATCGTATTTCTTAACCGATTTAAAAGTTTTCTTTTTAGAAATGCGCAGCAATTAATTTTTAAGAGAATTGTGGCTTGCTATTTTTAAATTTTTTCACGCAGCAACAATATATAAACAAATATAGTGACAAAATTGACCATTTTAGCTTTGTGAATTTCTATCTCAAGAAAAAATACAGATAAAAACTTACTATCAGCCGGAATTATTGCACATGCATTCATAGAACATAATTAATTTTAATTATATTTAACTTAATTATTATAAACAATTTCTATAAGCAAATTATTTATAAACGAGTTTTTCTCATAGCTGAATTGATTTTTCTGAACAAAAGTGATTTACAATTGTCTTTAAAGCCACTTATATACTTTAAGCTTTATCAAACATAAAAAGGTGGGTATCTCTAGCACGCGCTCTCGCAAGAGAAATCAGAATTTTTGTTTATATAACTGAGAGAGGTTGCCTTGAAATTATCTTTATATGATTTGCTTTTGGCGTCATTTTAAAATATCTTCTGCAGGTTTGTACATTTCAATTGTTTGTATTATTATTTCTAATAAAAAATGGATACTCTCAAGGTAGGTAGAAAGGTCCTTTGTGATTTTCTTATTGCCAATAAGAGTACTGACGCTCAAAGTTTGTGAAGTTTTATGCAGACTGAGTACACTCTTGATCCTGGGCATCTAGAAATAGTAGCTAATCATTTGAATTTGTATTTTTTACCTATATTTCAGAAAAAATGGAAAGAATGTTTAAGTATAAAAAGTCAGTTTGAAAAGAGGTTCGAAAAGTGGCTAAAACTGACTTCATTCTGACTGTTTCTGGGATAAAATCAAAAGGAGGAAGAAAAAGTTCGAATACAAAATTTGAAGATGCTTCTGCTGCGACAAAGAGACAAAAATTAATATCCATTGAAGAGAGTTTTACGGCTGCTGAGATACAGGATGTATTTCTGCGAAGTTTACGAAAGAGTGGAAGAAAAAAAATTGCAAATGCTATAGTCGTTCTTTTGAATTCTGACGATACTGAAAATTTAAACATTTCAGGTAAATCTGACTTTGAATCATATGTGCCATACTCTTTAGAAGAAGCCTTAGCTTTAATGCAAGAGGTCAAACTATTAAAGTATCAATATAATACTATTCACTTACAGGCCAAAGAAAGAAAGGCTGAAATTCATCCTTTATATGTGAATGTATTATCTTATTGATCACACTATTCAACGTCTTTTTAAAGATCCGAATTTATTCCTTCCGATTTCATAGAATAGATTAAAGATCACTTATTTGTACTTTGAAATTAAATATGGCATCGATGGACTGCCAACTGATGCAAAATACAATCAGAAGTTTAATAACAACGATTTGACCGATGACTCTTTTTTCACAGCATCAATGGTGCCAATATGGTTGAGGGTAAAGCATACGGGAGAAACAGTTTGGAAGAAATTGTATCCAGCTTAGAATTTGGTCTTTCTACTTTGCATGCCTGGATTAGGTTCATGGAGTGTATACTACATATTGCTTATCGGGTACAAATCTGCAAATGGAGCATATGCAAGAAAGAGGATAAGAAACTGGCAACTCTAATTGTGGTAATACGGCTCGTAGGTTTTTCTCGAATGTTGATCAAGTGTCAGAAATAACTGGAGTAAATAAAGAACTCATTAAAATGTTTAGAAACATACTACAAACGTTAGTTAGTTGCAGAAAACTTGCTCCTCTCTTTTTCATCGAGTATGCTTTTAGGACAGCAAAACTGTATGTGAGCTTATATCGACGGTACTACATACTTTCTTCAGTTCATAAAATACTGCTACGTGGGTGAAAAGTTATGGAGAATTATATGCTGCTAATTGGCATGTATTCCGAAAAATATTCTGAAGACAGAAACAAGGATATCAAGTACATTCGACAGTTCAACACACGAAAAATCTCTCGATTGCATACTATGCACGACCTAATTCACAAACTCCTTGAGTCCTCAGATCTTTTTATTGCATCTTTAAAGCCTGAATGGGAAAAACAATTTTTTTTTCTACGACCAAACGCAGATTGTCACGCATTGTTTGAAAATTGTTAATAACAATTACGCAAATTATTATTTAATGTCCCATATCCAATTTTGGAATCACTGTTAGTTTCTTGTCGGATAATTTCAGTCAAAAACCGTCCTTTTTGCATGTAAAAAAAATAAATAATAGTTTTATTAAAAGAATTGTTTATAACAATCATATAAATGATTCTTTATTTAATTTCGTTGGTTAGTCACCACAATAAATGTCACTCTAATAATTACACAGCCACACAAAAAAAGTGTGCGGATCTGGTAACAAGACACACGTATTCCTATGGATTTTGGGGCGCTGCATTCAAATTCGGTATCAAAAATCACTCATCACGTCATGGTTGAGCCATAGCTTCAAAAAATGACGAAAAATCCTGCACTGAGGCAAATAAATTTCAAAATAATGCCAGTGATGCAAATTTTCACTTCAAAAACATGTCGACAACTGTGAAGGATCAACCCATGCCTAATATCAACTTATTCAACATAACTTTACTAACAGAACATGACCTCAACTAACCTGAATTAACAGAAATTTATTGAACTACACGTAAAGCTCTGGAAGCATATTTTTCCAGTAGCAAATGTGTGCTACATCGATTGGGTCAACTGGAGCCTAACCTAGAAATAAATCTAACCTAGCCTAACCTAAACTAACATAACCTAACCTAACCTCACGAGACACAATTAAACTGATTGTATTGTCTCGTTGTGTTTGCGGTACCGTTTGAATCAGCTTGGGCTTAACCTGGAAAGTGGCCAAACCTATCCTAACCTAAAAAACCTGACCTAACATAACCTAACCTAACTTAACTTCACGTAACACAATTAAACTCATTGTGTTGTCCCGTTGTGTTTACGGTACCGTTTCATTCAGCTTCGGCTTAACCTACATAGAGGTTTGACCTATCCTAACCTAACAAACCCTGACCTAATCTAACCTAGCCAAATGAAATTCAACTACACGTGTAGCCATGTAAACGTATGGTTCTCAGTCTTAAATGTGTGCTATATTTAATAAGTTAACTCGATCTTAACCTACAAATGAATCTGAGTTAACAGAACCTAACGAAATTTAGCTTAACGCAACACAACTTAACTTTAGTGTTCCCGTTGTAACACAATAAAATTCATTTCATTATACTACAGGTGGTTAAAAATTTAGACGCACCTTACTCATTTGAAGAAACTTAGAACTACAAGTAGAATTTACCCCATTACATTTAACCTGACAATGTTTGTATCAATTAAAATGTAGAAATGTAACTTAAACATGCAAATGAATAAGAGTTTTATTCAAAATTATTTTCTCTCTGCTTTTCTTAAACTTAAGGGATATATTTATACTATCTTTCGTGTTTACATTTTATCTTGCTTTTTATCGTAATTAAATTGATTTATAGACCTTCTTCAGTCTATTTTCTGCCTGCTGTAATGTATCCTTTTTTCTTCGAAGGAACGATGCAAAGGGTTACGGTTACGTTTAAGACCTACATTCGTTTCCTTTTTCAACATTCAGCAAAAATCAGCCATCATGACCTCGTCCCATCTAACCTGATATCGTTTTTTCATCACTTTCATGTCTTGATGAAAACGTTCCCCTTGTTCTTCGCCGAAATCACCAACATTTTATTGAAACTTATCCAGATGAGAATCTAGAAAGTGAAGTTTTAAATTCATCAAGCAGTCTAAATTTTTGTAGTTTTTTTTCTTTTTCGCAACAATATTCTCGTAGTCTGGACTTTTTTGTTACCGAGGAAATTTGCGTTTACTGCTTTAAAACTTAATCAAGCGTCCATTTCAATTTTGGTCATGTGGCACACATAATTAGTATCTCTTGGCAATATTCGAATCTGTGGTCCATCAAAGACTCCTTCTTTCAATTCAGCGTCTGAAACATGAGGGAATTCAAAGTATATATACTTATAGCATTGTCCATCTTTGTCTAACGCCTTCACAAATTGCTTCATGATCTCTGCTATTCCACAGGCATAGCCTAATATCATTGTTATAATTTTGAGATCACCACATATTTGCCATTTTTGATTCGTGTAATTAACTTTTTCGGCTTCGGCTTAACCTACATAGAGGCTTAACCTATCCTAACCTAACAAAACCTGACCTAACCTAACCGATTACGCTGGCAAACCTGTTCTTGCGTACTTTCATATTTTGACATTAATAGCAGTAAATGTCTGGAGTTTCGTAACCGCTTGTTGCTAGCATTATTCGCCTGTGTCTGTAACCAGGGCACCTCCACGTGGTGACGGTGGGCAACGGATCCAAATTGGCTGAGTCCCTGGGTAAACGGCGTTCATGACGTCATGGCAGACACAGGTAAACAGTGTATTACGATGCAGGGAAAAAGCCCAGTATCGGCGTCTGGTCAGAGTGGGAAGGCGGGCTCTCCGACGTCGTCCTCATGCAACCGTAGCTCTTCATCAATGGATCAATTGGTTGGTGTAGAGTCTCATGCTACAAGGAAAAAACCGCGAGCATTTCTCAATCGCTTGCCTGCAAGAATAGTTCAAATTCATTCTGTTACATTTGCAGTAAATATGAAGTGAGCAGTTTGCGAAAATCAATCGACGAGGAAGTGAAAAGTCTTTACAAAAAGTGTTTTGACCGTAAAAGTACCGCAAGTACTCTACACCAACCACATGGGAAAAACCCGTTATTGCAAAGGACTGCTACTTTTGCATGAATTGCGTCAAAGTGTTCAACGTCAAAAATAAAAATAACATTTCGTACATTAATGTGTGCACAGTCATAAGAGCAATTGAAATCAATAAAAATGCACGCCAGACTGATCTAAGCGCGTTAGAAGTTGATAGAATGGAAGTTGAAAGTCAACATCATGGAGACGGTAGTGAAACCAATGATCGAACAGAAAATAGTTCTGATGATTCCGATGAAAATGACGAAAAAGATGACGGATATGGTGTGCATATGATGAAATTAAAGGTTCCAATATTATTGTCGCAACTAGAACTGAATGATTTTATTAGAGATCTTGGATTACCGAAAAACGGCGCTGAATTTGCCGCTTCATTTCTAAAAAGAAGAAATCTTCTAGAGCCAAAGACAAAAGTTTCATTCTATCGTGACAGGGACAAAGAATTCAGAAAGTTTTTCATTAAAGACGAAAAGACGTCTTTAGTGTTCTGCACTGACATTAAAGGAATAATGACCCACTTGAAGAAAAATGTGTACAGAGACGAAGAGTCAAACCTGGTTCTCATAATATCATCAACCAAAGCCTCGTTGATCCAGAAAAAATCTTACGTTATGTGCTAAAATATCGTTTAAATTTGAACAACATCGTTGTGACTGCGCTTCGGTAGCAGTAGGTGGCGCCACGACCGCGTCAGTCTGCAGTCTGACAAATCTTTTCTGCTACACATACATTTCTCTCAGCGAGGTATAGCATATACTTACAGTTGGTACGGAATATAAGCTCTTGTAATATGGGAGATTCTAATAATCAAAGAGGAGCTAATTCTCTGCTATCGTGGTTACAAAGATCAAAACCTCCGCCCTCTAAACAATCCGTTGATAATAGTAATAGTCAAAATGCTCGTAAGTATGCAGAGGCCTTGTATGCTTAATTTCAAGTTCTAGGTTATGATTAGATAATTGATAAATTGAATAGTTGAATATTAAAAAATGACATTGAAGTATTATCACTCCAAGAAAATTTCTTGTTTCTACATTTATTGTTTCTAAAATTATTAGAAAACACGCAATCAGTTGTATAATTTGTATAATTTACAATAATTTTGTAAATTTTGTAATTAGTTAATAATAGATTGTATTAAGTATTTTCAATTCTTAAATTTTATGAAAAATAATAACAAAAGAAAAGAATATTGAAGTTGTCTTGATATATATGAGTATATAAATACAGATAAATAATGTAAGATATGATTGGGTTAATTTTTGAAAAATTCCTTGCTTCCTTGTCTTTGATTTTTAAGTAATTCTTGTCTTCCTGTGCGCGAATTTTTCTCTCTTTTCTCCCTCTATCAACTTTTGAAATGTATTTTTGCACTGCCCATAATCAAGTTTTAGAACTGACCATTTTTTTTTAGAACTGCCCTTTTGGTCAGAGCTGCCCGTTAGATTATACCCTGTCTTAAACGTAAGCGTTAAATAAAAAAAACTCTTCTTCATTTGCATGCCTAAGTTACAGTTCTACATATTAATTGATACAAACATTGTCAGCTGAAATGAAATGTGGTCAATTCTACTTTGAGTTCTAAGTTTCTTCAAATGAGTAATGTTAGAAGGTAATAGCGGTTTAGTTAACAATATTTTTGTGAACAGTCGCAGTGATGCGTTCCCGCCCCCCCCAAAAGGCGTGGGAAAGGGGTAGTGGTTTGACTAACATTATTGCTGTGAACATTCAGAGAGGATCCTTTTTTCCGCTCACGATACGTTGGGAAGGGGTAACGGTTTGACTAACATTATTTCTGTAAACAGTCACATGGAGGCTTTTGCGCTCCCACGAGACGTCGGAAAGGGTAGGGATTTGACGAAACATTATTGCTGTGTACAGTCCAACAGTGAAGTTGGAAAGGGGTAGAGCATTCACAGGGGTGTCTTCCCGCCCATACAAGATGTTGGAATGGGGTCGGCGTTTGACCAAAATTATTTCTATTAACAGTTACAGGGGTGCCTCCCCCCCCCCCACGAGACGTTGGAAAGCAGTGATCTCACTGAAATTATTTCTGTTAATGGTCACGGGGGGCCTTTCCGCCTCCACTAGATCTTAAAAAAGGGTCGGGGTTCGATCAAAATTATTTCTGTAAAAAATGGCAGGGGTACCTTCCTGCCCCCACGCCCTCTATGTAACATTCTACGTCCAATACGCCGAGTTAAATTTGGATATTTCTTAACAATATTATTACAGCAGGGAAATGTACAATAAATTTAAACTATTCTTCCAATAAAAACCATTTCTTTATTTATTTATGTATTCAGGAGCATTCAATTCGACACTCGCACTAAAATATACGAGGGTAGTTCAATAAGTCCTTAGAATGAAGTATAAAAACAATTTTTTTGGGGCAAATTTTTTTTTATTTTTCAACATAATCTCCTTGGAGCTCTATAC
>NC_046659.1:35129335-35134119 GCF_010883055.1 Belonocnema kinseyi
CGCTCTGAACTCGTTTTTTTCCATTTTTCTTAACGAACAATTTCTTTTTTTCAATTGGTTATAAAAACACGTAAACTCAGAAGATGTGGACTGTGACTGCACTATATATATAGTCGGGAGTGGTGCTGACTGAAAACAGATGATTTGGAGCGATTCGCGCGCCATATGTTGGTCATTCTAAGGACTTATTGAACTACCCTCGTATCTATATCTTTATGATATTAGTTATAACACCAAGCATGTTGTTCTAGGTGATGTATCTGAGATATCTTAAAACTATTTTTCGAGAGGGAAGAGAATATTTTCCCAGCGTGTTTTTCAAAAACTTAACTTTTTATTTCTAGAAATAGAATTTTCCTATTTTCCTAGAAAATAAAGCGATATAGCGATTTTAATTTCTTGCGTTAATAAAACTTTTAAAAAATCTGCCCGCTCAGCGGTAACATTCCAAACACGCGCGCGGCTCCTAAGTTTGAGCCCGCTAGGCGCGCGGATGTTGGTTCTGGCACTTCGCGCTTGGTAATATATTTATGTCGCGCTTCGCGCTTGATAATGTATTTACCTCACGCAAAGCTTTTGGCCTTTGCGGACAGACTTTTTGAAACTAAAGGACAAAGCATCGACAACAGTACCTTGGCAATTGTAAATTATCTTTTGTTAAAACTTTTTTGGCTTTAAAGAACACATTTTCATCACATATCTCGTGCTATGTAATCGAGTTTATCCCTGAAATTGTATATAATTTCCATGAATCTATATTATTATAATTTATAACATGCAATAGCATAAAAACTGACGTAGTTTTATGGTATTGTTTTAAAAAAACTGCGCATTCTTTGAACAAAATTTTGTTATCAAACATTTTATTGCAACTTTTGTCGTATTTCCAGAAAATGAATGTGTTCACGTTTAATGTTATTTTTATGATTTTAACTTTACACGTGCGGTCTACTGATCAGCCTTACCGTTTTTTTAACTTCTAAATGATGTCCCTAATCTCAGTGACCCAGACTTCATCAATGGAATTTCCAACTAAAAGAGTTTCTCAAAGCATCTACGGTGGAGAGTTTAGTTGCAACAACAGTCTTACGAAACCACGAACTTCAGGTGCAAAACTAAAAACTGAAATGAATTTCTAGCCTCCTAATTTTTCAAAGCAGGTTTTTTCGAACAAGGTACTCAGATGTTGTATGAAAAAGAGAAAAACACCTTTTTCTCCCTAGCCAAATGTGTATCCAGGGGTTTTCTGGGTCAAGGAATCTATTTTTGGCATTCATTTTTATTTTCGAGTGGCGCCAGAGGGTGTTTTCGTACACTTTTTTGGATTTTATAGCCTTTTTTGGGGTAAAATTGACGAAATTGTTGCGAAAATCGACGAATATTTGACTTTCTCAAAATGGAATCACAAATTTTAAATAGCCCAAAATTATCAGCGTTGAAAATTAGGGGGGTACACTAAGAAAAAAGTATGATTGATTTAACAAAAATTTGGTTGGATAAAACAAAAAAGTACATTGCTATATGGTCAGTCAAATGTTTGGTTAATTCAACCAAACCTTATCGTTAATAAAGTTTGGTTGATTATAATTAATATTTTGGTTGATCCAACCAAATATTTTGGTTAGATCAACAATTGTCTTATTAACGCTCGTACAAAATATATAGAAAGAGCCTTTCTCATTAATTGAAATGTTTTATACGCATGACTTGCAGGGTCAGAAAACCGAACTTACACCAATGACAGAAGGGCTTTTTCTATTTACTTGTTTGGCATTCTTCAATTAATTCAATTAATTCTGCATATTGTTACAGACCCCAGTTTTGCCATACATTTGACACTGTGAATGTCCAGGTGTTCGTAGCACTGATTTTTTCATAAATTCACGACACGAGGCACGACCTTTCCGACACTTTTGGTCGCGCAAACTGGCTTTTGGTATGCTTAGTGTAGTTAATGGCATTGTTTGGTTAAACCAACCAATTCATCTCGCTCTTTTAACTCAATCATTTTCTAATAAATGATATATTCCGCTCAACACATTTATTTAGTTGAATCAACTAAACTTATTCAAATAAATAATTAATTGAATTGAACAAATCAATTCGTTGTGTTTTTTGAATATAACCAAATTTATATTTGAGCTGGCCAAATATTTTAGGTTCAACAAACAATGTAGGTTGAACAAACTATTTTATTGAATCATCTGAAGCTTTTCTCTGAGTGTACCCATGCACGACCTATATCCGTTGTATTCAATTTGATACTTAAAATTCGATTTTGTCTTCCATATATTTTTATCCCTGAAGTTGAATTTTTAAAGAAAGAAAAAATAAAGCAAAATAAGGAAAAAATATGCTTCGTACATTTAGCTAGTAAACCAAGAAAAAATCGAATTTTTAGTCTTCAATTGAATATAATGATATAGGTCGTGCATGGGTACCACCCTAAGTTTCAACTCTGATCATTTTAGGCTGTTTAAAATTCGTAATTCCTTTATAAAAATTTAAATATTCTTTGATTTTTGCAACAATTTCGTCAATTATCCCCAATAAAGGCGATATAATCCTAAAAAATTTACGGAAGCGCCCTCTGGCGGCTCTCAAAAATAAAAATAAATGCCAAAAATGGATTCCTCGGCCCCAAACACCCCCGAATACAAATTTTGCTAGAGAAAAAATATGTGTTTTTCTCTTTTTCATACAACATCAGTGTCACTTTTTGGAAAAAACCAACCTTGAAGAATTAGGAGGCTCGAAATTTATTTTACAGGTATGGATTTTTTGGCAAACATTCTTAAAATGATCCGAAAAACAGCGTAGCTTTGTAGATCCTTTTTAAATGAACAATTTTTATCTACTTATCTACTGCCGTATTTTGCATCGGTTGGCCGAAAAATGTAATTTTTATATTTGTCACTATTTTCTATGCTGTCAAAATTTGATTTTGGATTTTTTCAAAGAATTCAAAAAGTTGTTATTACAACTTTGTTGAACATTCAAAAAACAGCATTTTTCTTGTCTTGGCTATTTTTTCATATCGTCCATTATTTGGCTTCAAATGTTCATTTTCGTTTAGTAAAATTGTTTGAATTTTTGAATACTATCAATAACCGTACACAGGATTTTCAAATTAAAAAAAGTGGTTTCGAATATATTCAAAATGTTCCCAATTTTTTAATTTTGTATCCAAAATGCCTGGCTAACGAACTTGTCCTTCAGTTTAGGACACTAAAACAGCGTACCAAGGCCAAACTATTACATTAATTTTTCCAAAAGTTATTGTGTAAGCAGACAGAAAGACAGGCATACATACATTCATACAGCCAGATATACAGGCATACAGACATAAAGACAGACACATTCATAAAAACCGGTTTTTCAGATTCAGGGGGTATCAAAATTTGGACATTTGACAAAAACTGGGCGGTCAAATTTTATATAAATCTAATATCATTTGATGAGAATGTAATGAAGTTTGATATAAATAATCTGGGGATAGTTTGTTCTTCGTGAAAAATCTTATTTTTCATTTTTGTCTGTAATTAAGAAAAGGTTTAATTTTAACGAACTTAGAAACTAATAGTCATTACGCTGAGAACCTTTACTTAATCATAAGGAAATATATCAAATAAGAAGTACCAAGAACAAAAATGTATCTTATAGGGTTACTTAAATCAAACTTGATCTATTTTAATCTTTTCTCTGCTAGAAAACTGGAGAACCACTTTGGACCTATGAAACCCGAAAAATTAGCTTTTAAAAAAATCAAAGAGAAATTAAAATTCGTTTTTTTTTTAAATTGCAAATGGACCTTTTCCGAAATGGTCAGTGCAAAGATTTTTTTTCCATCGAAAAATAGTTGTCAGATATTTCAAGTACCAATTACATAATAAGTACAGTCTTTATATTTTGGCACAGGTTAAACATGGAAAACGAGATAAAGAAAATTCGATATAAAATGATTTATACACTTGCCGAGTTTCTATCAACCGTAAAGTTTTATAGTATAAATTATAATGAATAATTAAAGTCAAAGTTTTCTCACCAAACTCGTTCAACATTTAAATTAAGCTGTCTACTCACATCCGGGAAAAACTTCCCTCACAATTCCAGGTTTTTTTCTAGGTTCATCTACATTTTCCTCACTTATTTTGTTTCTATTACTCTATTGATGTGTACTATGAGAAGTTAGCTGTAGGAGATTACTCATTCGCGAGCTGATCGGCTCTCGAGTAAACTGATCTGTAGTTGTATATTAGCCGCGGAATTTTAATTAAATACGATATTCAAGATGGCTGTTTTTTGGTGCTATAGACTCTATGATGTACTCTATACGTAGAGCATGATGCGCCATCCTTAGGATGAAGAAAAGTCGATTTTACACGAGATCGATTTAGATGCAATTTAAAATTCATTTGTACTGCGCAGAAAAAATTGAGTGCTGTCTTGCAGAATTTTTCCGACAAAAAAGTGTCTTAAAAAATTCAACGCATCTCCGCGAATTTCTGCCAAAAATGGCTCATACTACGACGTACAAGTTTTCAAGTAAATCTACCTCGAATCTACAAACAATTCAGCGATAGTTTTAAAGAGTCACATTATTGTAATATCTTTTGTAGAAAAATTTCTTCTTTTATTTTCAAACTTGATTAGGCACGAAAAATTTTTTTCTTTTTGGTCAAAAATATTATTTTTTATTGTTGTATTTTTATGTTTTTTTTTTTTGAATTTTTGATTGAATTTGATTTTGTATAATTAACAAAGTTTTACATATTTCTTCCAAC
>NC_046659.1:35134219-35167314 GCF_010883055.1 Belonocnema kinseyi
ATATGTCTGTATACACGCTAAATAAAAGAATAAACAGGACAGTCGATAATAATAAAATTTCTAAACAGGAGAACTGTTTTTAAACAATCATTAAAAAATCTCTGGCAAGAATATAAATACATGAGAATCATCTAAAAATCAGAATATGTTACTAATTGCATTGCGAAATTTGAAATAAGATAAATTGAATGACCTGCATCTAAAAACGAACTAGAACTTCGCGCGCGAAGCGCGCCGGTATTCTAGTAGTGTTTAAAACGCTGCAGGAATACATATTATCATTAAACACCTTGAATGCACCCTAGTGCTGAATGAAGTAGTAGTCTTCAAGGTTTTGTAATATAATTGGAAAATTATTATCGAACAATATTGCACGCGTAGAAAAGGTTCAATGGGTGAACCATGGCTCAAAAATGGCATAAGAGTAGGGTGAGCATAAGGTGAGCGTGGGTTAAACGTGGGTTGAGCGTTGGTTAACCGTTGGGTAAGTGTAAAATGAGTGTGGAGTAAGTCTTGGGTAAGCGTGGCTCAAAATTGGGTCAATGTTCACCCCGTGAAAGAAGCTTGCATGGATCAAGTATGGCAAGACACTCGAAAATATATGGCTAAATCATGAATCACGGCTTGATAGTAGCACGGCGCACGCCTTGCTTTTTTCCATCTCACATGCTTAGGACATGCTAAACAGATATGAATATTCTTAAAAATATGTAAGTGTCAGAGAAAATTAGCCCACGTCAAAAATGGAAATCCTAGGTTTTTCAATAGTCTACATGTCTCTAAATGGTCAAATAACCAAAATAACTACCCATGAAGATCCCGATGAACTGGATCGCGCACCAGGTATCTTAGCACATATTCTATAAGAACTTTCTTAAAATTTAATATTGTTTCAACAGCCAGAATAATTAAAAATAGCAAGGGAACGATCCGGGTGCACCGTATCCAGATCAGGTAGTTTAATACGTATTCTGCGTGAACTTTTTAAACATGTAAATTTTATGAATAATGAAAACAATTCCAAATGGTAAGGCAACGACCCGGGTGAACCTGGTCATGCACTAGGTAGCTTAGCACGTATTCTACAAGAACATTTTCCAAATTTAAATTGTTTGAACAACCAAAATAACCAAAAATTGTGAGTCAACGATCCAAGTGCAACGGAATGAGCACCCGGTACTTTAATACGTATTCTGGAAAAAATTGAATCAAATTTTAATTTTATGAATAACGATACCAATTCCAAATGATAAGTCAACGGCGCGAGTGCACCGCATCGAGTACCAGGTAGTTTATTACGTATTATGCGAGAACTTTTTAAATATTTCAATTTTGTGAATAAAGAAAATAATTTCAAATAGTGAGTCGACGATTCGGATGAACTGGGTCGCGCACCAGGTATGTTAGAACGTATTATACAAGAACTTTTTTAAAATTTAAATTGTGCCTACAGCCAAAATAACTACCAATGATGAGTCGATGATCAGGGTGCAACATGTCGAGCACCAGGTACCATATTATGTAGCTCTAGGTCATAGTCTTTTCTTGGAGATCGTCAGAGTATCTTTAGAACAAGACTACTTTGAATTGAAACTTAAATACTTTATAAACAATTATTTGCAAGAAGAGTCTAAAGAAAAAAGCGTAAAATTGCATAAATAGAGTTGAATTTTTAATTTTTATGTGTGCAGAAGCACGGTCAGTGCAGCGACGCGACCGGTGATCCTTACCCATCGCACCCTGGCAAGAAGCGCAGTATACCCGATTTTTTCGGTCGCTTTCTCGCGAGCACACTGCACATATCTTTTCTCGTGCTTGCCGATGTACGTGTATGACTTTTGGAACATGGTCAATGTGTAAAATGGCAGCCATGGATTTCTTGAACGATTTCCGCAGTGTAACCTTTGTAAGGCGTTCTTGCAGAAGGGTTGTGATCAGTATCATTGATGAATTTTTTAGGAAAGACCGGCGGTTTAATTTTGGTTTATTCACGTTGCACAAGTATAAGATCATTGCATTAATTGCAGCTTGATGCATCAGTGCGAAGAAGATCCTCATAGGCCATCGCTTAATTTTCCTTTTCACGGAATACTGGTGACAGAGCTAATCGAATGAATCATTACCGCCTTTAGTTGAATTGTACAAAATTACTATCTTCGATTTTCCTGTTTCTCTTTTGATGGATTGTTGCATTGTTTGCACTAAATTCACTGATTTTAAACAGTCGCCGCAAGTCACATTTTGATTATTGCCATGAATCGAACGTAGTAGAACGTAGCCGGCAAGAACTCATTATTTGAAATCTGGCTGCACTTTTTTGAAAAATGGGATCACATTCTTCATAGAAAAAGTTTTAAAAAATATTGAGTATCATAATTTTTAATCCATATTTATTGGGATTAGATTTAATATGAATCCTGAAGGAGCAACGTCCGCGAAATCCGAGTAGCTGTTTATCAGTTGTACAATATTGACATAGAATAATAATATAATATATAATATACTATTAAAAAAGTAATATTTCATTACAAATTTTCTTTTCGCACATAATTTTGCATGAAAAGAAATAAAAAATAATTAAAAAGAAAATTTGACTTACCGTGCGAAAAAATTACACTGAATCCACACTGGGGTTCAATGGCCCCCACTAATGTTTCGCGTCTACCATGCTTCGCACCTGAGGACTCACTGACAACAGAAATATACGTGACCTTTCCTCAGACACCTAAAACGAATTTACATTGGTTCGAAACATCAATATCGACCTTTATCTAAAACTCACAAAAAATAAAATAGCGCTGGGGTCCAGTAGACCACAGAGTGGGTTTCTAGGGTTCAAGTACCTGCTATTTAGTGCTAAATTCCCTGGTGCGCGATCCGGTCACCCTGGTAGTCAAAAGACCAACTGGTACCGTTTTCGTTATTTACCAAATTGAAATTTTTAGAAAGTTTACGTAGAATACGTAATAAAGTACCTGGCGCTCGATCCGGTGCACCTAGATCATCGACTTACCATTCGTAGTTATTTTGACAGTCGTAACAATTAAAATTCTTGATAAGTTCTCGTAGAATACGTGGAAGACTATCTAGTGCGCGACCCGAAGCTCCCGAATTGTTGACAAACCATGTGGAATTGTTTTTGATTTGTACAAAATCTAAATTTTCAAAAAGTTTCCGGATAATACGTATTAAACTATCTGGTGCTTGATCCGGTGCAGTCGATTCCTCGACTTACAATTTGTAGTTATTTTGTCTCTTGGTTCAATTTAAACTTTGAAAAAGTTCTTGTGGAACGCGTGCTAAGCTACCAGGTGCTCGATCAGCTTCACGCGGATCGGTCGCTTTTTATTGGAAGTTATTTTGATTAATGAAATAATTTAAAAATTTTAAAGTTCTTCTCGAATACATGCTGAGCTACCAACTCAGTCTACGTGGATCGTCGACTCACCCTGAGTACTTATTTCGGGTGTTTGAAAAATTAAAAATCTTAAAAAGTTCTAGTAGAATACGTGCTAGGCTACCTGGTGCGCGACCCAGTACCCTTGGGTCACCGACTCACCATTTGAAATTGGTTTCGGTATTCAAAAAATTTAAATTTTGTCAAATTTTTTATAGAATACGTATTAAAGCAACTTGTACACGATCCGGTGCAATCGAATCATCGAATGACAATTTTGAGTTATATTGACAGCTGTAACAATTTAAATTCTTAAAATGTTCTCTTAGAATACGTGCTAGACTACCTGGTGGGCGACCCAGAGCAGCCGGGTCGTCGACACACTATTTAAAATTGCTTTCGATATTCACAAAATTTGAATTTTTTAAAGTTCGCGTTCAATATACATCAACGTACCTCGTACTCGATATTTACAAAAATTTCATTTTTATACCATAAGTTCTCGTAGAATACGTAATGAACTACATGGTGCTACCTGGTGCGCGACCCAGTACACCCTGGTCGTCGACATACCATTTGAAATCTTTTACGTCATTTATCAAATTTAAATTATATAAGTTCTCGTAAAATACGTAATAAACTACATGGTGCTCGAGCCGGTGCACCCTGATCATCGACTTGTCACTGGTAGTTATTTTAGCAGTTGGCATAATTTAAATTCTTAATGTATCTTGTAGAATACGTGCTTAACTACTTGGGTCGCAACTCGGTACTCCCCGGTCATCAACTTACGATTTGGAATTGTTTTCGTTATTCACAAAATTTAAATTTAAGAACATTCTCGTAGCATAAATAATAAACTACCTGGTGTTCGATCTGGTGCACTCGGATCGTCGTATCATAATTTATCGTTATTTTGTTCTTGCGAAATTTAAATTTAAAAAAAGTTTTTTTATAATACGTGCTAAACTAACTAGTGCGCGACCCGGTCCACCCGGGTTGCCGACATACCGTTTGAAATCGTTTACATTATTTATCAAATTTAAATTATATAAATTTTTTTAAAATACGTAATAAACTTCATGGTGCTGGAGCCGGTGCTCTACGGATCATCGAGTTATCATTTATAGTTATTTTGGCAGTTGTAAGTATGCAAATTCATAAAAAGTTCACCTATAATATGTGTTAGACTACCCGGAGCACCTCGGTCGTCGACTCAGCATTTGGAATTGTTTGCGTTATTCACAAAATTTTAATTTTTGAAATGTTCTCGTAGAATACGTATTAAACTAATGAGTTCTCGATCCGGTGAACCCGGATATTCTACTCACAACTTTTAGTTTGATACAGAAACTGTTAAATATTCCTTTTTCCAACATAATCTAGCGTTTTTAAATTTCATACTTAATAATGCGGCTTACTTGCACAGCTTTGGACGTAGCATAAGTACAATTAATTTTTAAGTTTCAATGTTCAGAATTGTATAAATTATGGAGAGATTTATTTTCAAAATTGATAAAAAATATTAAACAAGAATTTTTTTATTTAAAAAAAAACCTTTTCTGCAGTATTCCTTATTTAAACGGGAAATTAACCATTTCTAGTCAAATTACCATTATTCACATTTCTCATGTAGATGCTAAATTTATCATGATAAATAAAAACACGAATATTTTCGCTTAGAATAATCGTGGATAATCGTTATTGTCAGTGAAAGCGTTACTTTAGGAGTAGGTAATAATCGGACCTATGTTGAACGTGGTAAAATTGCCAGAATTTTTTTTACAGTGTAATATGCAATAAATGGAATTGCGCTCCTGTTTCTTAAAAAACGGTCCCAACTTGTTTAGATATAATTTTTCGCCCTAAACAGTCCCACCATTTAATTGTTTGCACAGTGCCTGTCATTGGTAGTTTAAGTAAGTGGATGAAGTTCTTAAAATCATTTATCTCATTAATGTTTCAATGTCTAATAGGAGCCGGCCGTGAACAAAGCATAGATACTTGTGTGGTTAAAAGTCGGCAATTCAACATCAATTTACTAGAGTTTACTTTTCCATCCCGATCTGTACTTTCATAACGCATGCTAGTAATCTTGCTTAAAGGTACAACAGCCTTCATTATATGCGAATAATATATTATAAAGTGAAATTTTGGCTTTATTTCGCGTGGATAATGTTTAAAATGTGAAGCCAGATATTCGGTTACTTCCTTTTCCAAAAGCTTATGCGTGTCAAGTTGAATAATTTTTCTGAAAAAAATTTCCAGAATTGATTTTAGTTTGGTAAGCAAATACCAATTCTCGTTTTGCTCTAACACAAAAGGTCCCACTAGAATAAATAATGCCCTAAGGAGAAACAGAATTTCTGAGAAAGACATTATCAAGCATCCTTTTTTAAGTGTGTTCCAGAAATCGGTTGAGACTTATTTACGTTATCGTTTGGCTCATATTGAGAACCTGAGAGTCTCAAACTTAGATCGTAAATTGAAAAGAATTTCTCTACAAATATTAAATCATACATAGTAAGAGTCACGTCGTAATGTAACACACCTTGCAAAAGATCGTGTTGAGGGTCAACAAATAAATTGGTTGTTGCCTCAAAGCTGACAATCTCATTAAATTCGCAATTTTCTTTCATTTTAAACTAAGAGACGTCGTTATTAGCTTGAAAATCTTCGTAATTGGCTTCAATACGGAGCACACAATCGCGTTCATGAAATATCAATTTAAGATTTTTGTATTCTGTGATGCAAAATCGACAAAAAAAAATTGCAGTAACACTCCAAAAAACCTAAAATTCCATTAACACCCAGATTGTGAGCTAGCATCAGCGCTAGTACAAAGTACATTTGTTTTTTTTTCATTTCCGATTCTAATCGTAGTATCCTCACGTTCTAAAAATAGAATTTTCTCGACAACTTTTGCAAAAGCTATTTTATTAGAAAATGTCTTCCTGCGTTTACTGTTAAACAATATGAATAGAAAAATATTTTCGACCTTGGACTGATATTCGGAGGGACGGCCGCACAGCTTAAGAAACCAGCTCCGCATTCCGAAACCTCCTTATGACTACCAAGAGGATTATTAATCTCGTAGTCATCAAATAACCGAACATTGGCAATACAATCTTGTTGGCATATTTTTGAGTTTTTTATTTCCAAAAAATACATTGAAGAATTATGTTAGGAATTTCGGGACATAAAACTTCTTAATTTATAGTCTGGGAAACAACAAATTAATAAAGGTAAGGAAAAACCTGATTTGATCGACTTATTCCAGACTATATATTCGACAATGTATAAATATGACGTTTCGGAATCACAGCGATTCCCTTATCAGAATATCTAATAAAAAAATATAAAAATTTAAATTATTAACAAACGTGATATAAAGAGTTATAACATGATGGCAATTAAAGGAATAATGAAGTTACATTACTTTAGGTCATTACGTAGAAATTTATAGATTAAAATCGAGAAATGTTGAATTCGTTAAATACTAAAATTATGAAGATGACAGGGTGTGTACCTTACGTCTCCATCTTAGAAAATGAGCACTTGTTGTAATAAGAACATTTTCCAAGTAAATGACACCTTGGCGCATGCGTATTGTCACTTTCAATATCATAGGCGTAAGTACTACTCATACTATATAATCAAATATATGTGATTGCATAAAAATAAAGTAACAGAACAATGGTTAGAAATTTGAAGTATTATATAATTCACATAGAAAAACGTAGATAGACTATAATCAGACACAAGATAGGTGTTGACTTAACAAAATGAATCTAAAATCATGTTATAAGATTCGCTGAACAAATCTAAATCAGTTACTTTGTTGAGACAGAGACAGTTGTCGCCATCTTTTTTAATGAAAAACATTTCAACAAAGGCACGCTTATAAAAATTAGGTTCGACATGTAGGATTTCAACTTTAGCCCACTTAATGGCAGTTATATCCCTGCCACAATCAGATGTGATTTTATAAATAACGTTACATTGATCTAAAACATCTAATTTATCTTTACCTAATTGAACAAATTTATTTAACTTAGAATCGACTCAAAAAACAGATTTTATTTTTTAATTTATTTAATAGTTGAGTTTTTTTTAAATCTAGCTCAGAAGGTCTTTTTTTAATCTATTTCTGTACGAAATCATTGGGGTAATTGTTATACCATAAGTATTTTTCGACAATTTGCAAGTTATGTAAGTAGACAATATCATCAAAAAGTAGAATAGCGGCATCGACTATGTTTTCAACAATTCCTATTTTATGTTGAATAGGGTGGTTAGATAAAAAATTCAGGAGGCTTCCAGAATAAGTTGCTTTTCTGAACCAATTCGTAATAATTGAGTTATTATAATATCAGAAAAGTTGTAAATACAAAAAATTAATAGATTTTTTTCAACATCAAACGTAAATAGTAATCTATTATGGCAAGAATTAAACTGTTAAATTGTCAGATTAATTTTATCTTCAGGTAAAATAGGAAAGGAATCGTCTACATAACGGAAATATATCGGAATTTGAAAACCTAATCTTTCCATGACATTCGTTTCAAGATCTTGCATAACAATCTCAGAAAGATTTGCAGAGATGGGTGACCTTATTTGGATGCAAAACGTCTATGTATAAAATTGGTTATCAAATTTAAAATTAGTTGATTCCATTAAGAAAGCGATACTTGCTTAGATTTCGTACAGAAACATATGAAAAAAGACTATCTGAGTTCGATTTAAAGAAAAACCGACCTTTTAACGACATTGTTAATAGAATGATTGATTTAAAACAGGAGATAATTTACATATCTTTCCTGAAGCCAATTTCACAAAATTTTAAAAGACTATTGAAACAATAAAAAATGTTTTTAAAGTCAATTTCAAGTTAAATAAATTTATTAAATTAGATAAAGATAAATTAGATATTTCAGATCAATGGATCATAGTTAATAAAATAACATGTGATTGTGGCAGGACTTATGTATGAGAAACAAAACGCCCCCCTACGCATTAGAATAAAGGGACATAAAATCGTACATACTGGATTATATAATATGACTAGAGCTCTAAATAGGAAGTTACTATGGTCCGCCAGGTTTATTCTATCAGCTGGGCAAATGGGTTCTCGAGTACACATAATGCCCCAACAAAACGGTAAATACTGATGAGTATTCTTGATAATCCTTAATGTTATTACGAAATGTATATTGTGCTCCGCTGCGAGAAAATACGAGCTTTGCACCACACGTATGATGCAACTGCATCGTCGACGGAAAACAATTTCGCGACATAGTGTACACGTTCTAACTCCGACTCTTTGTCGTTTAATCTTTGCCACGTATGTAGGTAGGTGGTACATTATATGTAGATCTTTTAAAGATTAATTAGTTTTTATTTCTTGCCAAATTTTCCTCAAAAGAAATAAGTTAGAATAAGGTAATAAAGCATTTTGTCTTCTCTACTAATAAAAAATACATCAAATCAGTGAAGAATTTTTTGTTAATAATTTTCGTTTATTTAAACATTTAAGAATATTCTTAAAAAGCTAATTAGAACATGAAAATATTATAATCTTTCGAATGATAGCAAAAATTAAATAATGTATGCAAAAAATTGTTTAAAAAAATTAAATTCGTTTAAAGATTTAGGTGTTTTCATAATAAACGAATTAGTTATTAAAAGTATTAACATTTGTGCTAAATCAATGGGAACGTGTTAAATCAATGGAAAAATTTATGGTATTTGCGCCACCCCTAAATATCAACTGATTTTGCTCAAATTTGAAAAATTTTTTGGGCAATTGAACAAAAATGGGAGGTGAAAGCAGAGAAATTCGAAAAAAAATCCACCAAACATGAATAAGAACCACCCTATAGTAATTACCTTTTCGCTGTTGCTTTAAGTGCACTCGAAACTGTCAAATACTTATGTGCATTGTCTGCGTAAAAAAGCGTTTCACACTTTGTCCCTTTTGTACACATAATGAAAACCGATTCTTATTACAAGTTCTACTTTCTTCTAAACA
Source organism: Belonocnema kinseyi (assembly GCF_010883055.1). Lineage (NCBI taxonomy): Eukaryota > Metazoa > Arthropoda > Insecta > Hymenoptera > Cynipidae > Belonocnema > Belonocnema kinseyi. Next base: position 35,143,648 of record NC_046659.1, read on the forward strand.
TAAAAAATCGTACATTAATACGATTACATGATAAACTTCAACATCGAATTGCTGTTTTGCTTTATGAGACGTTTACCTACTTGCCCAGCTGATGGAATAAACATGGCGGAACATAGTACTCTCCTTTATAGAGCCTTAGTATGACTAGTACTTACGCCTATGATTTTGGAAGTGTTCGAGTGCTTATTTCTTAAAATGGAGGTGGAGGGCAGGCTCTGGCCACTCATATAGGCAACCTGGAAGTATTATATGTCTGATCCTGCTCGGAGTATACGCTAGATGGCGCAGCATTGCTTCCCCTGCTCACATCCCGCAAATCCATATCCCCCTGCAACGCACGAACCACCTGGTTTGTTGTTGCCGGTAATCACCCGTTGGAGGGTTTGAACCGGCTTTAAGGTTATTTTAATGTGGATCAAATAAAATGCAAATTAACTGTTTATATGACCTTCAATTTCTTCGCGAAACACATTTTCATGAATGAAACAATAAAAAACCAATCGAAATACATAAATAATTATTTATTATTTTCTGTTTATTTTTTATCGCTTTCTTCATCTCATTTACTTTTTCAAGTTAATAATCTAAAAAATATCTGGAAAGAATGCGACGTCATGGATTATCTTATCTTAGGGATCAGAGTATATACTAGACGGCGTCTATGATCCTTCATCTAGAAAGCATTGAGTGTCTATAGCCTGACGGAGGCTACACACCCTATCATTCTTATAATTTTAGTATTTAACGACTTCAAACATTTTAGATTTTAATCTATAAATTTCTGTGTAATGATCTAAGGCAATGTAATTTCACTATTCCTCTAATTACCATCATGCTATAAATCTTTATATCGCGTTAGTTAATGATTCAAATTTTTATATTTTGGTATTAGATAATCTGACGAGGGAATCGGTGTGATTCCGAAACGTCATATTCTACATTGCCGAATAAATAGTCTGGAAGAAATCAATAAAATCAGGTTCTTACTTACCTTTACTACATTTAAGAATATTTTTTACAATCGCGGAGTGCTCCGAACATCATTTCAGGACAGTACGGCACTATCGAAAACGCCTGGCATTTTCTTCAAAAACAAAACATTTTGTTGAAATTTTATATTATTTAATTCAGATGAATGATAAATAGCCCGGTGTTTTCTGTATGAATCAAATAAGTGATAAACTTTTGAGCAGTCGATTTCCATAGAATAGAAATTTCCTAACAATTTTTGAATACAATTCAGGACCATTTCGCTGGCCCCACTATCCAAGAAAATTGAACTTTTTTTGGCCAAATACGTAGTGCAGGTTTTGTTTAAATTTGTAAAGCCAAAATTAGAATTTCCGCATCACCGGAAGTACCTAATTTCTTAGAAAATCCCTGGCGGGGCCAGCGAACCATTTCGCAGGCCCCGAGATTATTTAAAATCAACTTCATATGAGTGTATTATTTTCGTCGTAATTTGTTCAAATTTGTGCACCATGGTGGCGCCAGCGTAGCTTTTCGCTGGCCCCGAAAATATCTAAAATCGACTTAATAGGTTTGCATTATTTTCGCCTGCATTTGTTAAAATTTGTGCAACAAACTTCAACGCCCAAAAACTATTCCCTGTGTGGAAAACAAGATTACGGAGCCAGCTAAACGTTTCGCTAGTCCCGACATTACCCAAACTAAGCATGATATGAGTGCATTATTTTCGTCTTAATTTCTTCAAATTTGTGCAACCAACTTCAACCCCTAAAAACTACCCGCTGTGCGGAAAACATCATGTCGGGGCCAGCGAAACGTACCGCTTGTCCCGGCATTATTCAAAATAAACTTTATATTGGTGTATTATCTTCGTCTTAGTTTGCTCAAATTTGTGCAAACAACTAACTCCTGAAAATAACCCCTTGTGCGGGAAACACCATATCAGATCTAGCGAGACGTACCCCTGGTCCCGTAATTATCCAAAATAAGCTTTATATAAGTGCATTATATACGTCTTACTTTGTTTGAATTTGTGCAAACAACACCAACCCATAAAAACATTCCCTGTGCAGAAAACAGCATGGCTGGGAAAGAGAAATATTTCGCTGGCCCCAAACATATCCAAAATATGCTTTATATGGGTATATTATTTTCGTCCTGAATTTGTTCGAATTTGTGCAGACAACTTCAACCCCTAAACACCACCCCCTGCTAGGCAAACAACGTGACGGAGCCAGCAAAACATTTCGCTGGCCGCGATATTATCCATAATAAAGTTTATTTAGGTGTATTCTTATTGTCATCATCTGTTTAAATTTGTGCAGCCAACTTCAACCCCTAAGAACTACTCCCTTTGCGGAAAACACCATATTGGATCCAGCGAGACGTACCGCTGTTCCCGACATTATCTAAAATCAACTTTTTACAGGTGCATTATTTTATTCTAAATTTGCTTAAATTTGTGCAATGAACCTCCATACCCTAAAAACTACCCACGCCATAGGGTTTTCGGCACAGGGGATAGTTTTTAGGGATTTTAGTTGATTGCACAAATTTAAAAAAATTAAGACGAAAATAATGCACCCATATAAAGTTGATTTTTGATAAGGTCGGGACGAGTGAAACGTTTCGCTGGCTCCGCCATGGTGTTTACTGCACAGGGGGTAGTTTTTAGGGGTTAAAGTTGGTTGCAAAAATTTGAAAAAATTACGATGAAAATAATGCACCTGTAGAAAGTTGATTTTGGATAATTTTGGCACCAGCAAAATTTTTCGTAGGCCCGCCATGTCATTTGCCTAACGGAAGGTGATTTTTAGGGGTTGAAGTTGTCTGCACAAATTTAAACAAATCTAGACGAAAATAATGCACCCATATCAAGTTTATCTTGGATAATGTCGCAATCAGCGAAACTTTTCACTGGATCCGTCATGTTGCTGCCTAGCAGGGGGTGGTTTTTAGGAGTTAAAGTTGGCTGAACAAATTTAAACAAATTCATACAAAAATAATACACCCATATAAAGTTGATTTTGAATAATGTGGGGACCAGCGAAACATTTCGCTGGGTCCGCTATGCTGTTTTCCACGCAGGGATTAGTTTTTAGGGGTTGAGGTGTGTTGCAGTAATTTAAACAAATTAAGGCGAAAATAATGCACCCACATTAAGGTGATTTCTGATCCTGGCGGGGCAAGCAAAATGTTTCGCTGGCCTTGCCATGGTGTTTTCCGCACAAGGGATAGTTTTTAGTGCTGGAAGTTGGTTGCAAAAATTTAAACAAATTAAGGCGAAAATAATGCGCCCATATAAAGTTTTTTAATTTTATTTAACAACAGCTTACAATATACATGTATGATACTTAATGTTAGCTGCGATATGTGCGTAGGTCAAAAGACCTGTACAAAGGGGTTATATTAAATGATAAGCTGCTCTATTACACTATTAATATGATATAGACAATTATTTAGACTACGGAAACATTATAAAAGTCCTAACTTTTAGCACACTGGAGAAGTATTTAGCCACACGCAATAATTCTTTTTATCCTGGGAGTTGAGGAGCGCAATCCAGAACGTACCAGAGGCTGTAAGGCTTACCTTACACCCAGAACAATCCTTTCTGACATTCCCATACATAGGGCATTCTGCTAATTAATTAAACAGATTTTCCATCACTCCCAGATTGCAGATTGTACAGAGGCGCCCTTTATTGAACCCAAAAGAAAGATCCCCCAATGAGAATCTACACCTTATGTCTCCCATAAGACGCACCTGAGCAAAAAGTCTAACGTATCTAAATGGTAATCCACCATAAAGGTATTGTTGTCCCATGGGAACGATCCATAGTGTAGCGGCACCTAAAGAGATGATGGCTGAGTCAGCCTGCACAGACCCTTATCTTTAAAATATGCCTCGAAATTCGCGAAGATTAGATCTATGTTGTTCTGTAAGCATACCAAGTCCAATCGGGGTCAAAAGGCCTCCATTCCACACAACGAGAAAAGATGTTTTAGCTACAGGACCTGTTAAACTTGGGAACTTTCTACCCGAGTCTGAAAGGGCCTGTAAACGTTTTAGACAGACTTTAGGAAGCCTCTCTTCACCCATAACTGAAACCTTCCCTAGCCAATTTAGGGCCATCTTTGGTTTGTTGTATGCTAGTGGGACATAGTCTTGTTCCAGTCTCATTGCGTAATCTGGAGTGTGTGGAGGCAGGCCCAAAACTCTCTTGACAAAAGTAGCGTGGATTACCTCTACCTCCTTACAATACCTCAAACCCCTGATCCTTGTACCATAAAAAAGAACAAGCAAACACGGACATTCATCCATCTACGCCACCATCTGTCCAGGAGTATCCGCATGAATATTCTAGCAATAACATTCACTAGAGCAATGTCTCTATATGAGGCTGGATCCTTTTTGTCTCCCTTTTGTAACAGCATGCACGTAACTGTATTTGCCCAATCGGAATGGACCGTCTTATTCTTCCAAAACCTCCTGAACAAACATTCAATGTAATCCAATGCTAAATCCGAAAGCGCTCTATAAAATTGCACAGAAATGCCATCTTCACCTGGAGCTTTCCCCAGTTTATATTTGCGTATGGCATCAATTATTTCTGTTTTGGAAATCGACCCATACAGTATAGGGTGTGTATTCACGGTCCAAGCAAGGTCAAGACTAACTTCAGGAGGGTACGTCAAGTTCGCCAATTCTTTCCACGTTTGCAGGTCTATACAATTTCCATGCACAAGCCTAATCTTGAAAAAGTTGACTGCCCTCGAGAATGCTGCAGAACCGGTATGGTGTTTTCTGCACGCGGGGCAGTTCTTAAGGGCGAAAGTTGATTGCACAAATTTGAACAAATTAAGACGAAAATACTGCACCCATATAAAGTTCACTTTGTATAATGTCGGGGCTAGCGAAACGTTTCGCTAGCATCGCCATGGTGTTTTCCGCACAGGAGGTAGTTTTAGGGGTTGAAGTTGGTTGCACAAATTAAAAAAAATTAAGATTAAAATAATGCACCCGTATAAAGTTGATTTTGAATAAGTTGGGGCCAGCGAAACGTTTCGCTGGCTCCGCCAGTGTTTTTATGAGGCATCAGGTGCTTCCGGTGTTGCACAAATTCTAATTTTGGTAGTACAAATTTGAAAAAATTCTGCAATAAATGTTTGGTTTAGAAAAAGTTAAATCTGCGAAATGATCCTAGATAATTCAACATGAAGAACGAGACTTTTATTACTTGAGCATGATAATTCACAAGCGAAACAGTTTATTAAAGTCGCATTTGCAGACATTTTCTATAAAAATGTTGAAAGCTTGTTCAGAGTAGCACACCTGTCAACTTCGAATCAATCTCACATTATACGATATTTTTAATTAAATAAGAAAGCATTATTTTTACATTTTTAAAACTAGTTTCTCTGTTTGATAACGCCGAACTTCGCTTTAGAAAATAAGATAATCGCATCTTGAAATGAGCTTGTTCGGTACCAAACATCGTTTACGATATCAAAGGTCTTTCACACATTCACGATTGATCCAATAATCAAAACAATTGGCTGAAGTGTTAATTTTGCATCGCATCAACTTTTCTTTGAATCCTGTAGAACTGCTTCGACCTCGTTATCAACCTGATAAAGAAGAAACAACCTTCAGCTCACAATTTAATTAAGAAATTAAATTATAATGTAGCTGTACTATGAAAAATGTCAAGTGGTATGTCTATTGAAAAAATAAAGAAATTGTGGAAAAGTGAGGAATCTTTTTAAAATACATGAAATTTTTTTAGTGCCTTATCAATGATACATTCATATAAAATAACGATAAATAAGACGATTAATTTTCAAATAAAAGAAATGTTATTTACATTTATTTAAATTTGAACATTAAAAATAATAGGTTATCGAAATATAATTGCATCAGCTGGAAAACTTAGATATAAATTCTTAACATGTTTGTTCCTGATTTTTAATTTCTGCTTGGGGGCCCCACACATACCCATTTGATAATCCTTATTTTTTACATCTGGTGCGATTCCAAAAATGTTTATTACATTCTCATCAGAGAAGGTATTAGATTTATGTAGATAAATCCCCCCCCCCCCAGTTTATGTCAAATGTCCACGTTTTGAAACCCCCTGAATCCGAAAAACAGGTTTTTACGAATGTGTTTGTCTTCATGTCTGTCTGTCTGTGAGCACGATATTTTTTGAACAAAATAATCTATTAAGTTGGTCTTTCGTAAACTCTTTTAGTGTCCTAAGCTAAATGTCAATAGCCCTAGGGTGTGTTTCAGGCGATCACCCGGGTGAATTGGTGGGTGAAGTAAAGAAGTGGGTGGAGTTTACTAGGGTGAAATGGAAGCACAATGGTAGAATGAACGATTTCGAATATGCGTCGGTTGTATGTTTGGTGAAAGATAGTTGAGGTTACGTTACACAAAAGTTTAAAAAATGCAAGAACAGGAGCAGAAGATTTTAATTGCTGCCTCAGTAATGAGGTCATTGTTATTACAAACAGTGATGTGTTTAATAATAGTGGAAAGTGATGAAGATACTAAACCTTAGTCTACTACTAAACTTGCGATTCTCGCCACTTCTACCCGCCAATTCCACTGTTCACTCACTTCCACCTACCTAGTTTCAGTGGATGAAATAGTCAACCGCCGAGTGACCCGCACTCTTCACCCGAGTGATCACTGAACGGTTCACTCGAGTGAAGCCCAACACTCACCTAACATTGTGGAACGGCTCGGAGTGCACCCGAGTGCACCCGGGTGGTCCCTTGGAACGCACCCCTACAAGATTATCATAACCCAAAAAATATCTACAAATTCGATTTTAATCACTTTTTTATTGGACACGTAGTTTCTGTTCTATTCATAAAAAAACAGTGATAATACAAAACTTACATTTTTCGACACACGACAAAAGCTAAGAAAAAATAAATAGAGAACATTTTTTGACCGAAAGTGGAGAACAAGAATTTTTATTAATGATTTTTTACATTCTCATCAGAGAAGGTATTAGATTTGTGTAAAAATTGACCCCCCCCCCTTCATCCGTCCCCAGTTTTTGTCAAATATCTACGTTTTGAGACCCCCTGAATCCGAAAAACAGGTTTTTAGGAAAGTGTGTGTCTGAATGTGTGTACGTCTTTATGTCTCTCTGTGAGCACGATACTTTTGAAAAAATTAATCTATTATATTGCCCTTTGGTACACTTGTTTTGTGTCCTAAACTAAAGTTCAGGTGCGTTAGCCAGCCACTTTGGATAAAAATTCAAAAAGTGGGCACATTTTGAATATTTTTCAGACCACTTTTTTCAAAATTCGTAAATTCTCGGTACTGTCGCTCATGGTATTCAAAAATTTTAACAATTTATCTTAATGACTTTTTTCAAAAAATCAAAAATTATCAGAGTTATAGCAATTGCGAAATTCCAAAAAACACGAAAATAAACATTTTATGCCAAATAAAGCACGATATGAAAGAAAGTCACCAAAAGAAAAATGTTGCTTTTTGAATGCCCTACGAGTTTATCATAACAACTTTTTGAATTTTCTTGAAAAATCAAAAATTCAAATTTCGACAGCATACAAAATAATGAAAAATTACATTTTTCGGTCAAACTGTGCAAAATATGGTAATAGATAAGTACAGAAAAATTGCGCATTTACAAAACATCTATAAATTTGTTATCGACCACTTTTTTATACGATGCGTATTTTTGGCCTAAGTCCTGGAAAACGTTATTAACGGTAAAGAAAATGTGCCCGCTGCGTGGGCACATTCTTACCACAACTTTTATCTTTTAATTTCTTTTTCGTCTCGTGTGTGGGGTTTCAAAAAATTTCACTTTTCATGTTTTTGATGTTTTTTTCATGAATAAAGCTAAAAAGAGAACTAACACAAAATTGTTCATGACAAATAAATAATTTTTAAATTCTCATCAGAGAAGGTATTAGATTTGTATCAAATTTGACTCCCTTAGTTTTTGTCAAAAGGTCCACGTTTTGAGACCCCCTGAATCCGAAAAACAGGTTTTCACGAATGTGTCTGTCTGTATGTTTGTCTGTAAGTACGATAACTCTCGCTTTCGTTAGCTCGCTCACTCGCTTACTAATAAGTCCGAAATTGCGCTATCGCAGGAACTAGATATAAGACTTTATGTAAATAGTTGTAAATAATTGTATATATAGAAAGGATAAGATTGTAAAAAATATATAGATGTAAACGGAAAGATTGTAAGGAATGGAAGTCATGTAAACCCTTAGGGGACACATTATGAATAAAGAAGAAGAACTGAGCCCATTTTGAAAATTTCCAGTACAAATTTTTTGATGATTAAAAAATTCTGTGTTCGTTCATAGTACTTAAAATGAAAAATTTTACTTTTCGATAGCCCTACAAGATTCTCATATCAACTTTTTGAATTTTTTCGAAAAATTTTTCAAAAATTGCATTTTGCGGTTTAAACTATGCAACGTAGGAAAAAAATTATAAGACAATAATTGTGCACCCAAAAAATATCTACAAAATTTGCTATTAATCAGTTTTTTATTGTACACGTTGTTTTTGTTTGATTTAAAAACAAAACATTGAAACTCCAAAAATTAAATTTTTCGACACACTACACAAGCTAAGCCAAAATAATAAGATCACATTTTTTCACCGAAGGTAGAGCAGAAACATTTTTAATAATGGTTTTCTTTACATTCTCATCATAAGAGGTATTTGATATGTGTAAAATTTGACAACCCGCCCCCCTCCAAATTTTTGTAAAATGTCCACGTGTTGAGACTCCCTAAATCCGAAAAATAGGTTTTTACGAATGTGTCTGTCGGTCTGTCTGCATGTATTTATGCCTGTCTATCAGCATGATAACTTTTGACAAAATAATTGTATTAGATTGGCCTCTGGTACACTCTTTTAGTGTCCTAAACTAAAAGTCAAGTTCGTTAGCCAGCCATTATGGATAAAAATTCAGAAGTGAGCGCCTTTTGAATATTTTTGAGACCATTTTTTCAAAATTCAAGATTTATAATAACTTAACGAAGGAAAATGATGTTTTTGAATCGGTCATAGCAGTAAGACATTAGAAGTAGAGAAAATAGACGATATAAGGACAGTCAGTGACATGTGTATGAGTAATTCATTAGAAACAGAAAACAATAGATTTACAAAACATTGTGAGACTGTTTATAATTGTTCTCATAGACGATTACATTAGATTAGCGAGAACATATCCAATAAAAATTAAAGGGCGCGATAGACAGATTCAATATACCATTGTAAGAAAAAATTAGAGTTTTAATGTACGATTCAGGTTTATCAAAAAGCATACATAGTAACAACCGAAAATAACCAAAATACATAAATTTCGAACTCTCACTCAAGAAGTTTGCATCAGGGTACAATTATCGTTTAAAAAAGTTTAAAGAATTGCCTGTGTTTAGTCTTCGCTAGAGTTCCAAAAGTAAAAACAAAATTCGCAGAAAGAACTAGAATATTCATTTTAGTAAGATACACTGTAATAGAGTAAATTCTGTCGCATCTAACCATATGAAAGTTTTTACAGTCACGACACGTCAGATTTATTGAAAAATTAACTTATAGAGATGGGCTCAAAAAGTACAAATCAGATCAGGAAGTAAATCCGCGAAAGCAAAGATTAGAATGAGACGAACGAATAAAAACAAAAGTGAAAGAGCGAAAGAGAAAAGAGAAAGAAGTAAACACAAAAAATGGAAAAGGCAATTATCCTCAAAAAGCAGTATATATAGATGAAAGTGGTAGAAAAAAACTTTGATTAACACATAGAAAGGCAATCAGAGATAAATATGAATGAGAGCACACGTTAGTCTTTATAGTAAACAAAGACCCGACCGCATCTTTCGCAGGAAGCAACTTTAAATCACATAAAAATGACGATAAAAACATAAAGCAGGAATGTGTTTATACTTGATATTAGATGGAAAATCTGTTTTAATTGAAATCAGAATAGCTTCTGTTTGTAAGATATTAAATTTTTTTCGTTTTTTATGGGAAGAATTTGTGAAACATACAATAGCTAAGAATCGCGAGAGTTAAAAACTTTTCTTATGCTAAATTTTTCATAAATAACGTCTAAATAAATGGTTTGGACAAAGGTTGACCAGCACCGAGGGAAATATTTGACTGTGCCATCAATTTTGATCTTCAGGTCAAGTGAAGGTAAGACCCTTTTCTTAAATAGGAGCCCCTATTTTTGACTGCGGATTCAAAAAGAGCGGGAAATTTCACGTCAAAAATGACCTATAGAAAAATGGTCAATTTTCAAGGTCATTTGAAGGTCAAGACGATTTTTCTTAGATTGAACTCTGTGACCGTATGAATTTTTTTGTAGACTTCAGGTTGTAAACTTCCGAATAAGATTATTATTTCAATAAACAAAAAAGCTTTAGACCAAATGGTAATGGGGGCGGAAAGAAGCATCAATTTCAGGGAAACAAATGCCTCGCGATGGAGTGTGAATTTAGTCAACCACTCTAATGAGAAACAAATGCCTATCACTACACTGCGATCGGTCAAGACGTACATATGAAATTATTGGGCAATACCGATTGCAGCCTTACATTGCTTCATTTGAAGCAATGGACACAATTGTAGAATGATGCTTCTATACAAAGTAAGTGGATCTCCGTGATTTTCATACCAACATCAGAAAATTCTGCAATGCTCTAAAAAGCACAAATGTTTCTCGAACCGTCAAAATCCATGCTATTCTAGATCATTAAAAATAAGCCGTCGTACTTTTAAATAACCATGGCTTCGGACTGTGGTCTGAGCAGACTGGGGAATCGATTCACATAGAATTCTTTAAATTTTGGGAAAAATTAAAAATAAATATGATCAAAAATAAATTTTTCCTAAAATGATTAAAAAAAGCGCGTGTAAAATTACATGTCTTAATTTATAATTAAATTAATTAATTATTATTTATATTAACATTTATTCATTTTATTATTTTTTCATACCAAATTTTACTTTTATAATTAAATATATCACATGATTTGAGATTGAATACTTATTAATTGAATTGATTGAACACTAATTAACAACAAACCTTTTTTTCTTCAGTAAGATAAAATTTCAAATATTGAAAAATGATAAAAATTTCAAAAGAACCAAAAAAGAAAAAGCAAAAAGAAACGATGTACGAATCCGAACTGTCGATCAGGGTACGACTCAACATATTCAAACGGAGTAAAAGGGGGTTTTTCCGTTCCAAAACATGAGATTGAACTTTTTTAAAAAGCAATGAAGCGCGATCAAAAGGATTTTATTGTTAAACCTAGACAGGTAGTGTTTGAATATCACTTTTTAATGGATCAGATATTTTGTAAAAAAGAAGTTTTAGCACCTGATTAAACGGTTATGGTGTACGTATTACGGTTTGTTGACACCGATGTCCTTTGACCTAAAATTATCGAAAAACTCTGACTGTTTCATTGATTATTCAATGGCTGATATATTCTTCTTGTTTTCGAATTTTTAGATCATTGTAAATAGTGTGTAAAATTGTAGTTCTAATGGTTTCTGAAATTTAAAAAATATCTCAAGATCCTTACTATCTTTAGGAAAAACGTGAAAGTAACATTAATGACAGCCTTAAATTATCGCTTACTTACAAAATTTATTCCCAATTACATTAATTTGTTGTTAAATTCAAGTATTGAAGTAAATTATAAATGTAAAATAATGATTGTCTTGCAGTCAGCATAGTACAAGAAATCTAAATTAAAACCAGGGGTTTTCCATCTCAATTTCCAAACTGCCCTGAGCATTGCTCGAAGACTTATTTTTTAATCAGACATTTCAGAATCCTTCGTCGAAAAATCGCGCTTTACTAGACGAAGAGGTTTTTTAGCAGCCTTCGAGCAAATGCTCACGGCAGTTTGGAAATTGAGTTGGCAAAACTCCTGATTTTACGGTAGGTTCCTTGTAACATTCTGATTGCAAGAAAATCATTATTTTACAATTTGAATTTACTTTAATACTTGAATTCGATAATAAATTAATGTAATTCTGAATAAATGTCGAAATTCAACGATAATTCAAAAGTGTCATTAATGTTACTTTTACATTTTTCCTAAAGATAGTAAGGATCTTAAAATATATTTTAAATTTCAAAAACCATTATAACTACAACTTTACACCCTATCAAAATAATATAAAAGTTTGGAAACAAGAAGAATATATAAAAAATCAATGTATTCATCAAACAGTTAAAGCAATTCGATTATTTTAGGTTAAAGGACAGCGGTGTCAACAAAACGTAATATTTACCATCATAACCGTTCCATCAGGAGCTAAAACTTCCTTTTTCCAAATTATCTTTTCCTTTAATATGTGATCTTCACACACTACCTGTCTAGGTTTAACAACATCATTTTAATCACGCTGAATTACTTGCTGCTAATGTTAAACTGTGGTTCAACCTGATTTTTTGGAACGAGAAAAATACTTTCTTTTCTCCGTTTGAGCGGGTTGAGTCGCACAGTAAAAAAAAGGATCAATTTTGTTGCAGAGCATTTTGCTCTGGCGATCATTTGACTCTCGAAGCCATAATGATTTTTCCATTCGGTTCAATTTGATTTCATTTTTTGGTTCATATGTTAGACTAAACAAAATGGCCGCCAATTATTGGCGCCGGTGTCATAACGACTTAACCTAAAAATGGTATCTAACCGCACGCAAGTGACAACTACACTGAACAGGTGATATTTTATAATATCAGATTTCGTTATTTTTTCAACTTTTCAAGTACAATTTAAGGTCAGAAACCACAGAAGGTTGAATATGAGCTATAGTATGGTAAGAACGTCAGCCATCTCAGCGTGACTTCGTACATGATTCCAATAAAATCATTATGCTCTTGAATTTGTTATCAGTTTTGTTGCATATCAAAATGATATTGATTTCGATATCATTTTGAACACTTTTTTTACTGTGCGTACCCTGGTCGACACTTCTGAGCTATACATAGATGCAGCCACATTTTTATAACACATTTATTCGTAATTAAATAAAATTCGGTAAATATACGATAAAGTTATGACATGGCACGAGTTCTTATATGCAAAACAATAACAGAAAAACAGGCTGACCGGGCGTTGCAGGGGTGGCGCCAATGTATCACGACTCGCCGCTCTTCACAAAACTGACTGGCGCATCTAATGCAAAAGCGAAAATCGTGTCACCCCCCTGGTTCAACATACAAAGCAAACTTATAGAGTTTAGATGCTATGACTGATGTCAGTTTAAGAGACATAGATATTTCGACCTCTACAGGAGGATATGTAATTATAGACTACTGAGAGACTTATAGTAGCATGGAGAAGACCTAAACAGTGAGAAGTCACAGTATTGACATGTTGGGCGCAATATCCCACCATTTGTGATGATTGTAAGGAGATAATCTTTTTAGACGAAGCAATTAGAGAAATTTTACGTCATACATTTAACCTAATAAACATATAGTGTGAACATAATTCAGCGGGGGATTGCACCCAAAAAGATGGTTATCGTAAACTTGCAAACTTTGATGATAGCTTCGAGAAAATAAACTAAAAATGTAGACATTAGGGAATAAACAAAAAGGAAGGTGCATATGGCTGAAGTTCATGGGAAATATATAACATCACGTGTAAAGAAAGGTATAGTCAAAATCAAATGGATATCATCAAGAAACATTTTAGAGGACATTATGACGAAGTAAAACTTCCATAGATTAGCATAGATACCTCACTAATAAACTAATGAATTTAGAGTAGGTATAATACATACAAACTGATGCATATTTAATTGTTATTTTTTATGTTGACAGACAAATAGAAGATTAGAAAATAGAGAAGACAAGAAGAACGAACTTATAAGAAAAGAAACTATGGATGGAACATTAGATGTATAAAGAATATAGTTAAAGAGAATTAAGAAGTACAGTAAAAAAAGATTAGACAAGAAAATGCACGTAAACTTTTACAGAAATGCAGAAGACTAGTGCTTGTCGTTTTAGAATTGCACATCTAGTTAGTCAATTATTTCTCAAATTTTGCAGATTATTTACGATATTGCATCAATAATTGGTGCGTTTTTTCATACATGACACCAAGCTTCTAGATCGCAACTTTGTCAAGGATCATTTTATCCACGCAAGTGATTTTTTAACAGAAAGATTCGATTTTTTCAGAACTATTATAAAAACGCGAAAATCTACTCTGTAATCAAATATCAATAGTATATTTGTGAAGCGGCCTTGGTTAACGTGGCTTATAAGAAGGGAGACGAGGCACTGCACCATACCGGCGCGGGCGTAACAGAGGCGTATGTGAGAGGAAAATCGAGTAGAGTGGAACGGAGGAGGGGCCATAAACAAGTGCTTACCGCAATCTAATGCGTCTGAAATGGCTCGTGCGCCAGTATCTACCCCAGTGGTCCAACTTGCTCCCGCGATTTAATTACTATGTAAATGTCGCATTCCCCAACCTGTCTGCCCTTCCGACTCTGCCTCTTCTCTAGTACCCAGTTCGTTCATGCTGTCACCCGATGTCCTTAATTACTTTAAACGTTATTACAGCCCACCAACTTCCGTCGAGCGTCCTCACTCCATTCTCTGTGTTGGAGAGAGCTACTCCACTCCACTTGATTCCATTTGGTCGGACCAATAGCTGGCTGGTTGCTTGGTTTCTACGTTGCCGGTATATCTGATTGTTCAAACTTCCCCGTTTTTTGTCCTCTTCTTGTTTTCATCCTATCTTCGCAAGCCATATACATGATCTGACGCGCGATAAATCTCCAGCTGGGGACCTCTTCGCGATACTCAACATTAAAGATTAAAGAGTCCTACTTCAATTAGCCACCCTGTTTAGCTCTGTCTTTTTATTATTGAAAAATCTGTTTCAAAGTAGCATATTGCTTTGTAACAACTGTACTGCTACCTATTTACTGTGATTTGGGCGATGGTATGGTATCTGTCAATTTCAATTAGTAATATTCATAAGTTTATATTGAAAGTGTGCCAAAAGTTATTTATTAAGTGATTTAGTTAAAAACTCAACTAATCTTTTATAAAAAAAACGAATCTACTGTAACAAGGTTCATAATTCAAACGGTATATGAAATTTTGACTCGCTTATTGAATTGTTACAAATTTTAGCATGAATTAGTAGTTTTAGTAATGATTATAAAATATCTATTCTTATTAAGTAGTCTATAAAGAGTTAAAAGTAAGATTTGTAAGTTAGTTATAAAAGTGCTCTAAGTTATTTACTAATTTTTCAGTAGGCATGTTTACAGATCAATAGTGAAACACATAATTTACAGAATAGATGTAACTGTGGGAACCACATAATTATTCGTTATTTGAGTCCAATAATAATCTCAGTTATCAAAGTATATTTTAACTTTAAAGTTTTCTTTTTCAATTCACTCGCTTCCAACTGTAATACTTTCTAATCAGATATAGCGTTTTCTCGATAATTGTCGGCCATGAGTCGTAGTCGCGCTCATCCAATGCTTACCTGAAAATCGATATTGCGCTTACCTAATTTCAGTAGTTGATTAGCTGTCGCCTTGAACACGAAAAATCACGTGCCCCGACTCTATATCCGTGAAGTCTTCATTTATGTAGTTATAAAATAAACCAGAATATTTATATTGCAGTTCCCTTATGTCATAAGTCCAATCACAGTTACATTTCCCACATTTAAAGCTTAATTGTGAAAGAGGTGCTATACCTTTCAGTGATCCCACCGTGACCCTACACATTCCAAACTACAAAATTCATTGGCATACAATTTAAAAACGTTACATTTATTTCAAAAAAAGTTTGAAGTATTTGCAAACCTCCGTATTAAACCAGAAAGCAATGTATTAAGCCACTTACTATAATTTCGGTAAAAGAAAATTCTATATTTCATGCATTAATATCTGCAGAAGATTGCAATATTTGCAAAGGACTATAGTAACGTCGAGAGAGACCGGTGAACTGATTTAGTAAGCGACTCAGCAAAAATTGGCGCAGTAAGATTAGCAGACGAAAAAAAAACCAACATGCGCCTCTTCGGGTTGAAGGTTACAACACACGTATCCTTTACACAAGCATACGACGTAAATGCAGACTTATTATGGGATGCTGAACTGTTTCACACTATTATTTTATTTAAATTACAATTGTACAGTACACACGATTATGTATAGTTTATTTATTATTATACACGTGCGGAAATATTATATTAGAAGCTGAAACAGAAAAATCTGAGTAAAATAAAGCTGGTGGGAATCGAACACGGGTCTCCGAAGCGGGAAAAATGGCGATATTCAATCATTCTGAACTAGACAATGAGATACAGGAATTTATCGCCCTCATGAAGTAAATGCTAATACTCAAATTGATTTCCATTCAATTATTCATTAATTGTTCACAGTGATACGAGTAGCATTTTTCAAATTCTAAGCAACCTATCTTAACGTAATCAAATATCCTAATATCGAAATTTAAAAATAATTTTTTGTTCTGTCTCGAAAATTTTTTTTTAATTGTAACTTTTAAAGTTATCCAAGTTTATTGTAATAAGAATCCTTGCACCAAATCAAATAAAGTGATTGATAAATTTAAGAAAATTCAGCAAAGGGCTGGTCGGCTGACATCGTTTACGCTCGGCTGCGCTCGGTCCAATGCTAGGCTCACTTAGGGATCCTGCAGTGAGGGACGTGACAAAGGGGATTTGGTGGGGGTGTTGGAACGGAAGTTGGAGCCAGCGGTAGAAGGCGCGATGTATTCAAATCAAATAAAACACGAAGTATATCGAAGGTACCAAAGCGTGAAGCTATAGCAAATTTCAATAACTGTACAGTATCTGATGTTGGAACGGAAGTATCACTCTCTTCTTGCTGGACCAATCCGTTCTCAACTGCCTGTTTGGCGCATCCTTCACTACAGGATCCCGAGATCGTATTATCAATGGGAAAATTTCATATACAAATAGCATAGCTTACGGCTACTGTTTTTAAAATATAAGAATTATCGCCTTGGTCCCTCGATTGTAACCTTATTTAATAATTTCTCCAGTACCAAGTGTTTCATTGTACGCTGCGTAACATCAGTGAACTGCTTTGCGTTACTGTGTACCTAGTGCAGTGACTTCTGACCATCATTTATTAGCGACTGTGATTTTTAGCGTCTTAGTGAAAATTCCTGACAATGAGATGAAAGTTGAAGCAAGAATTGCAACAATTTCTGTGCATCTACCTCTTTTTTACCCAGAATAACCCTAATTATGGTTTCGACGTGGGTAAAGTTTCATCTGACAAGGTAAAGTACAGTTAGGTTATTTCCAATCCGGATCCACGTTACGCGGAAAAGTACACGATATCACTGTCGTATTCTGCAAGTGATACCACATATAAACCTAAGCCGTTGTACCGCGCCGCATTACGTGCGCGGACCGCGTATGTTTCATTTTCGAAGTAACTAGTGCCAACCTCCGGTCAGAAATGTAAAAGTGAGTATGAATGAATATAACTGCCATCAATTTCACAAGAAATAAAGGAATTTTTGACATACACATTCAACGTTGTTAGAAAGGGATGGGCGAGTAGGTAAAAGTTTCTTTGAATTATTGTTAAGAACAAAATGTTATTTTCGTAATTTTATTGATCACTCAGAAAATTGTTTATTTCTAAGTTACACACTGCAATTTCTAAATTTAAACTAGATTTTTTAAAACTTTTAGTGAGGGATAAATATTTGTAAAATATGCTTTTCTGTAACACATTAAATATTAAAGAGTAAAAGAAAATAATAAAGTATGACATGATTAATTAAGCTCTGAAAGATACGAAGAAGGACAATATTTTTTGCCGAAAAATCAAAATCCTCTGTAAGAAAATTTACCAAAAAATTAATTCTCAAACATTAAAACTACCAAAAAACGCAATTTCCCAAAATATTGAATTCCAGAATAAAATTAATATTGCCGAAAATATTTATCAAGAAATTAAATTATATCGAAAATATTTATTAACTTATGTAGAAAATTACTGACATTTAAATTTCCCGTAAATGTAAAATACTCCAATTTTTTAATTCTCAAAAACCTAAATTGCCGAAAATCCCCAAAAATAAAAAAATAAAACCTTTTTAAAAAAACTTTCAAATTTGTGATGGAACATTTAAGATTTTTTTACTTTTTGGCATTTTGAATTTTTGTGAACTTAAATTTTTGTTATTTGGATTTTTGGTAATTTTAATTCCTGTGGATTTTAATACTCGCAAATTTTACATTTTCGAAAATGAGAAATTTCGTTAACTTTCTACTTTCATTAAAAATGTTAAATTTCGTTGATAAAAATTTTCGGTAAAATTATTCTTATTTGGAAAAATTGTGTTTTACGTCAATTTGAATTTTCGGGAATGCGGGTGTGAAAAAACCTGAAATTTCAGGACGAGTCGGGTATACATTTTTCGGGTTAGGAAAATCGTCGAGAACCCTAAACGTTCGAGCTCAACTTGGTACTTGATTACAATCTTAAGATGATCATTTATATTATAAAATAGGTATTTCATTACACTACTTTTTATGTCTTTAGAAAAAATATAAAAAGCATAATAATATTTAATATACTAGGCAGTCTGATAAGTACCTGAAAATTCTAAGAGATGGCATTAGTATTCACTAATGTGAACCATTTTCGTCGATCTTGATCCTTCAAATGACGCCTGTCAAAACTTTAGCCATTTATGTTTACGCATTTACAACTTACAGCACTGAGAAACGACTAACCTCCGAGTTTTTTTTAATATGGAAAAATCTGAGTTTCGAGTTTTGATCAAACGCTACTATCTTCGCAAGAAAACGATATCCGAGACCAAGGCCAAGCTGGATAAGTATTACACGGACTCTGTATCGTCGATTGGAACGATTCATAAGTGGTTTACCGAATTTTGTTAAGGCCGTACGAGCACAGTTGATGCTGAACGATCTGGGCGCCCAAAATAGGTCACTACACCAGAAAATGTCGAAAAAATCCATGATATGATGTTGAATGATCCCAAAGTGAAATTGAGAGAGGTAGCTAATGCTGTAATAATGTCATTGGAACGTGTGGGCAATATCGTGCATTCAGTTTTGGGCACTGGGCCAAAGTGCTCCGAAGCGTCCAAAAACGCAACAATGGGTCGGAAAGGTTATGGCCTCCGTATTTTGGTATGCACATGGGATAATATTCGTGGACTATCTTGAAAAAGGTAAAACCATAACCGGAGCATACTATTCATCATTATTGGGCCGATTGAAAATCGAAATCGCCGAAAAACGACCGCATTTGAAGAAGAGAAAACCACTTTATCATCACGACAACGCGCCTGTTCATTCATGCTTAGTTGCACAAACAAAATTGCATGAAATCGGCTTCGAATTGGTTCCTCAGCCACCGTATTCACCAGACCTGGCCCCCAGCGACTATTACTTGTTCCCTAACCTGAAGAGATGGCTCATCGGTAAGCGTTTTTACTCAAATGAGGAGCTCATAGCTGAAACTGAGGCGTATTTTGGAGACCTTCCGATCGAGTACTTTTCGGACGGTATCAAAAAGTTAGAAAATCGTTGGACTCGCTGTATCGACCTAAAAGGAGAGTATGTTGAAAAATGAAACCGACTTTGACCAAAAAAACGTCTCCGTGTTTCATTTTTCAGGGACTTATCAGACTGCCTAGTACATTAAATAACAAGAATTAAAAAAGTTTGAGAGTAGGAAAAAGAAAAGTTTTCTGTGCATTTGTTGACCTAGAAAATGCTTTTGACAAGGTAGATAGAAGTAAATTTTCGGAAGTCCTGAAAGAGTATGGAGTCAATGGATGGATCCTACAGGCTATAAAAACAATATATACAGGTAGCAAAGGGAGTGTAAGAGTGAATGGGAAACTGAGTGACTGTTTCGATATTATTCAAGGAGTTAGACAAGGATGCGTTATGTCTTCATGGTTATTTATATTATTTATGGACATGTGTTTAAGAATGGCTCTCTTCGACGAAGAGGGTGTGGATTTCCAAACCGTAAGGGTACGTGGGTTAGTGTTCGCAGATGATAAGGTTGTTATGACAGAGTCTATCGAAGACTTACAAAGAATGTTGAATAAAATAGATGCAAGCATGAAGAGCATGGAGCTCAAAATTAACGCAAATAAAACAAAAACTATGGTGTTCGAAGGAAAGAGTGAGAAAACACTATGCAATATTCTATTAAATGATGAGAGAATTGAACAAGTTCATAAGTTCGTTTATCTTGGTAGCTTATTTACTAGGGACGGGAAGATAGATTAGATAGTCCCCTTATCAGAAGTAAAAATATATCAAATAAAGTTAAAATGGCAATACATAATTCCATATTTGTACTGACAGTACCATACGGTAGCGAGACATGGACTTATCAATAAAAAGATAAGAGTAAAATTAACGCAATTGACATGAGATTCATGCGCATAATATGCGGGAAAACCCTGATGGACAAAGTACGTAACGAGACAATTCTAAAAGAATGTGGTGCAGAAGAGACGCTAGTAGACACATGGGAAAGAAATCGGTTGAGATGGTTCGGACATGTTGAGAGAATGCCAAATGAACGACTAACGAAACAAGTGTATCAAGGTAAAGTAAATGGCAGCGTGCCCAGAGGTAGACCGCGGAAAGAATGGTTAGAATGTGTGAATGAGACCCTAGTTAGAAGAGACATAAGAAGTCACAGAAACACGAGAGCCTGCACAAAAAAATGCATGGACATAAAAGAAGCTAGAGAAGTATGCCAGGACAGGAAAGTATGGCGGCAAACAGTTAATAAAAATAGTGTCAGTAGAGTGAATGAAGCCTGAAACAAAGGACCTTGGCCACTAATGGACCCAAGTGGGGAACCTTACATAACGACTTCGTGAGGTTCTTCGCTTGGGGTGATTGCTAGAGAGCTTGATCAGCAACCTGGGTCGGAGCAGTGTTGCGGAACGAACGTGTTATTTACTTAAATAGCACGAGAATTCTGGATCAATCTGAAAAATCTCTATCCCTTCCACACACTACCCCTTTCTCCTACCGAGTGAGTCATGCCTAGCCCGAAAGGGAAAGGGCTTAATGGTGTAATAATAATAATAATAATAATAATAATGGTTCAATTTTTTTTACTGATAATGTCGTCAGAACATCTTTGAATGAAACATAGAATGTGTTAATTAAAATAAAGAAAATTTGTTTGCTCAAAGGCTTAGAAGAAATTAGAAATTCGAATTAAAACGAAATCAAAATTGTGCGGGAAGCCTTTCGCGTATGCCTCCCACTACTCCAAAGTATGTGTACGGACTTAGCCTTCCATGTACACATCCCACCACTACAACTACAAAATCTATTGCAATTTCTTTAAATAATGCTATTAAATCTAATTAAATCCCTTCAACTACCTGAAAATCTAAGAAAATTTCGTAAAATCCCTTTATAGTTCTTTAGATTCCATAAATCAGACCTCTCCACTTAGGGGAAATCGACTCAATTACTACATAGACGCGTAGTGTCACGGAAGGTATCTTCAGGCGACTGATTTTCAAATGAAATACAGTAATTTATAACTTAAATAATAAATATATTAGCAGTAAAAGAATGCATAAGACTTACATAGAAGGAAATTACATAATATGTTGTTTGAAAAAGTTGAGAATTAATCTACAACGTTATCAGTTTCATGGGATATAGGTTTATCATAAAATTTTTTCGAAATAGACTCACACTTAAGGGGGCTGGGGACATGAGCTTTAGTAAAGTCATCGCTGGCCACTATTTTCTTCGAAAGTACAATGAAGAATATGATTTATAAGGTATTGCTGCATTCAGAAAAGAATGCTCTATTCCTATATCAGTTTGAAATTGTGATAAATATTCCTTAAATTAACAATAAGTTTAGTCAAAGTTACTTTACTTTTAAGGCTAATTTCTCGGCTCGTAATGATTATTTCACAAATTTGCACAGTCATAATCATCTATTGACTTTTCATCTACCAATCTATGTACCTATCTAAACAATTTTTCTTAAATGAATATGAAAAAAAGGGAACAACGAAGTGTCTGCATGGAGTAAATTGAAGGCAAGTAACTACCGATTCTAGCGGACAAATATTACGGAGATCTTTAGGCACGTCCACGCTGTTGTACTCACTGCACTGCATGCCCCTTACCTCACCCCGGACAGCAGCAGGGTCCTAAGCCCCGAAGGTTACAACAATGCCTATGCCAACTGTGTTTCACATCTAGCACCATATGCGCGACTGAAGTCGCGCTACTTGATTTGCGCGAAACTAGTCGCGCGATTAGTGATTCTTACGGGTTTCCAACGGGGCGTTTGGAGGAAAGCGACCAGGTCAGTTTTCATTTCGTTCTCTGTAGCATGTTCTATTACAATTACAGCGATTCCAAACTGCTACCCTGGGCAGCATGGCTACCCGGCGGTAGGGGGATGCCACCCCGGGCGCCATAAGATTCAGTGAGAAGCAGTCATAAACTGAAACGCGGGATTGGAATAGCGCTACTCCAGTCACGCATACGAAAACCCACCTTTAGGTTCATTTCTGAATATTCTCTTGATTCTCCAGTGAAATGAACGAAATTTTAAGTTCCCCCAAAAACTTTCTAAAAATAATTCTCTGACGTTGAACGGATTTGCACGTTTCTTGAAATTCTGAATCGAATGATGTATACATTTAGGAGCCACTTTTTTCATAAAAATTAAATACAATAATTCTTCAAAATAATTCTTCATCACGAGCCGAGATATAATTCTTCAAAAGTACGCTAAATTTGACTAAGTTTATTGTTAATATAACACAATTTAAAAAAAAAGTGACTTCTAAAAGTATATATCAATCGATTCAGAATTTCGCGAAACGTGCAAATCCGTTGAACGAAAGAGAAGTATTTTTAGCAAATTTTTGTAACTACCGTCAGGATTGGCAGTTACTTGCCTTCAATTTACTCCATGCAGACACTTTGTTGGCCTCTGGTTTTTCATATTTATTTAGGAAAAATTGTTTAGATTGGTACATATACCTGTACATGAAAAGTCAATAGATGATTATGACTGTAAATTTGTGAAATCATCATTACAAGCCGAGATATAATTCTTCAAAAGTAAGGTAAATTTGACTAAGTTTATTGTTAATATAATACAATGTTTTAAAAAAAAATTAACTCCCTAAAGTATATACTAGGCAGTCTGATAAGTACCTGAAAATTCTAAGAGATGGCGGTAGTATTCACTAATGTGAACCATTTTCGTCGAGCTTGATCCTTCAAATGGCGCCTGTCAAAACTTCAGGCATTTATGTTTACGCATTTAAAAGTTACAGCACTGAGAAGCGACTAACCCCCGAGTTTTTTTTAATATGGAAAAATCTGAGTTTCGAGTTTCGATCGCAAGAAAACGATATTCGAGACCAAGGCCAAGCTGGATAAGTATTATCCGGACTCTGCACCGTCGATTGGAACGATTCATAAGTGGTTTACCGAGTTTCGTTGTGGCCGCACGAGCACAGTTGATGCTGAACGATCTGGTAGCCCAAAAGAGGTCACTACACCAGAAAATGTCGAAAAAATCCATGATATGATGTTGAATGATCCCAAAGTG
>NC_046659.1:35167414-35173620 GCF_010883055.1 Belonocnema kinseyi
TACTATTCATCATTATTGGACCGATAGAAAATCGAAATCGCCGAAAAACGATCGCATTTGAAGAAGAAAAAACCGCTTTATCATCACGACAATGCGCCTGTTAATTCAGGCTTAGCTGCACAAACAAAATTGCATGAAATCGGCTTCGAATTGATTCCTCAACCACCGTATTCGCCAGACCTGGCCCCCAGCGACTATTACTTGTTCCCTAACCTGAAGAGATGGCTCATCGGTAAGCGTTTTTACTCAAATGAGGAGCTCATAGCTGAAACTGAGGCGTATTTTGGAGACCTTCCGAACGAGTACTTTTCGGACGGTATCAAAAAGTTAGAAAATCGTTGGACTCGCTGTATCGACCTAAAAGGAGAGTATGTTGAAAAATAAAATCGACTTTGGCCAAAAAAACGTCTCCGTGTTTCATTTTTCAGGGACTTATCAGACTGCCTAGTATCAATCGATTCAGAATCTCACGAAACGTGCAAATCCGTTGAACGTCAGAGAAGTATTTTTAGCCAATTTTTCTAACTACCGTCAGGTTGGGCAGTTACTTGCCTTCAATTTACTCCATGTACAGAACCTGAGACGTGAATAATGGACATTTACAAGAAAGTGGAGAATAGATTTCAAACTTGATTTAAAACACTTTCTTTTAGCATATTAAGCAATTCCAGTCCAAATTTGCATTGGATATCAAGTATATTTCAAAAATGTCTTGATGAAATCTTTCGATTAGATGAAAATTCAAATAGAGCATTTTTAATATTTCAAACTTCGTTTTGACTTATTGCTACCTTTTTTTGTAAAAACATTGTAAATAATTATAAAGTGTGTTGTTTGCCTGGACCCGTAAAAACAAGGTAGAAAAGAATTGTGTAAAATTGCAATGATAATTTACAATATAAAAAACATGCTTGATCTCAGTAATCGTGCTTTTTATAAGAATAATTTCTGGGTTTGTAATTATAATTTCAAAGCTAGAGAGCAAGATTGCAACAGAAAGCACGTTTTTCTAGTATTTTGAGAAATTTGAGTCAACATTTTCATTGGTTATAAAGTGTATTTCGAAATTGATCCCAATGAAATGTTTCGATTAGATGAAAATTCAAATAGAGCTTTTTCAAAATTTCAAACTTTATTTCGACTTATTGGAACTTTTTTTGTAAAAACATTGTAAATAATTATAAAGTGTGTTGTATGTCTAGATCTGTAAAAAAATAAGGTAGAAGAGATAAGTGTAAAATTGGAATCATAATTTACAATATTAAAAACATGCTTGATCTAAGTAATCCTGCTTTTTATAAGACGAATTTCTGGCCCTTTCATTAGTGTTGCATAATGATACGAGATGCTCGGTGATCTCGCTCATTTCAGTCGTTCGAGAAGTATTCTCAAAAACTGAGAATATCATTCTCTATTTTGTTTTTATCGTCTCATCTCATCTCATTTCATCTCGTTCCTCACCCGAGCTATAAGCGGAAACGTCATTGACGTAAATTTAAGGTCATCAAATAAAAAAAATAGTTAGTAAAAATGTCAATACACCATGTACGTTTAAAAAAAAATGTTTTATTCAAAGAATTCCTGTCCAAAAAATGTGGTTTATAAAGTCATCAGTAAAAAATGTTCATTCGAACGTTCAGAGATTCAAGCACATGTAAAATGGTCACTTTTAAGTTTATTTTTGCAGAAAGAAAATGATTTTTTAAATAAAAATTACTTTCAAATATTTTAAATTGTCCTAAAATATTTGAAATTCCGAGTAAAATTTCTTCAAACATTTTTAAATTCTGGAACTATATTGAAAATTCCTGATGATCCTTTAAAATATCATAAAACCTTACAGGTCTAAAAAATCCTTCTAAATCTTACGAAATTCTTCAGAACTCGATGCAATTTCTTTAAATAATAGCTAAAAATTACTAAAATCATTAGAAATTTCCTGACTTTTATTAATTCGCTTAGAAATTCCTTATAGGTTTTTAAAAATACTAAATTCCAGCCTTAAATATCTTGAAATCTCTTTAAAAATCTCTAAAATTCCTTGAATATCTCCTTTAAACTTTTTTATTTATATTGAAACTATTTCAAACAAATAATAAGAATATATCTCAAAAGATGAAAAAATCTTTATTAAACCCGATTCTTAAAAACGGAAATTGTTTTTAATGTTCTCGCAATTTTATTATTCTTGTGAAACGAATTTTTAAATATGCTGCTTAATAAATCAGTTCACATTATTATAATAATTATTATTATAAAAGGAGTGTACATAAGGCTTTTTTGGCCCCAGGAATCTAGAATTAGTGAATAATTTTCTTTATGCATCATATTTGAGATATAACCACAAAGACCATACAAAAAATGAACTAACGAGATAATAAATAGGATTATACTATTGAAAATCATATTTAGGAAACTTAATTATTAATAAAAGAAGTATATAATTTAATGAAAATACAGATTTTACTCTGAATGCTATGTTTTTTGTGCCTCCTATGTCTAGTTTCATATATTATGACATTACTGATGACATTTGTTTTTTTACGAATGTTAATTTTGACACTGAAAAGGCAGTTGATCGAAATATACGATCTTTCGAAAAGCTCGCTTATATTAGATAAGATAAAATGATATTTCATAAAAAAAGACGAGAGCTTCTCTCGTTGTTGCTCATTTCTCGTATTTCTCGTTCAAATGCAACACTACCTGTCATTATTATTTCACAATTAAAGAGTAAGATTTCAATTTGAAAAAATACTTTTTCTAGTATATTGAGAAGTTTTAGTCCAAATTTTCATTGGATGTCAAGTATATATCGAAATTATTCAAATTAAATATTTCGATTAGATGAAAATTCAAATAGAGCATTTTCAAAATTTAAAATTCTGTCGTTAAACGAATTTGCACGATTCTTGAAATTCTGAATCGAATGATAATACATTCAGGAGTAACTTTTTTCATAGAAAACGGTATTATAGTAACAACAACAAAGGTAATGATTATTTCACAAATTTATAAAACAGTAGGCATGTAACAATGGTTATGTAAAACCATTGAAAATAATTACAACTTATGTGGAATTCCTGGATTGGTAAACGAGTTAGAAAAATAAACCTTTAACGATCAACTAACATTGAAAATATTGACCGATTTTTTAAAATCTTTTGTTGATTTGCTCATAATAATATAACGAGGCTAATGCAGTACATTAAAATTTCATTAATGAATATTGTTCAAGATTCTAATTTTTATCCGCTGTATCTAATCTCAGTCAATGGAAGGGTCTCGCGAGGCCAAAAATCGTCCGTTCGACAACTACCACCCGCTGCAAGGGTACCGTTTTCAGGACAATGCCTGAACCTGGCTGACGGTCCCCTGATTATTACTTTCTCGCAGGCAACTTTTTTCTCACTTTTTTTTACTATGTACCCTTTTCTCTGAAAATTTTCGAACTGTGATTGGCTGTCGAAATTTTTTTTCACTCAGAAGCTCCAACTCTTTGGGGCGCGCTTGTCATATTTCTGTATCTCTCGCACACTCAACTCAGAATTCCCACGGGTGTCCCCAGCCCTCTTAAGAGGGCTGTGTACTAGTGTGGGAACTCTGATTTGAGTGTGCGAGAGAGACAGAAATATGATAAGCACGCCCAAAAGGGTCGAGCTTGTTAGTGACAAAAAAATTTGACAGCCAATCATAGTTGGAATATTTTGAAAAAAAGGGTACGTGGTAAAAAAGTTTGAACAAAATTGGCTTGGGAGAAAGCCATCATCGGGGGACCGTCAGCTTGGGTCAGGAGTTGTCTAGAAACCGCTACCCTAGCGGCGGGTGGTAGTTTGTCGAGCGGACGGTTTTTGGCCTCGCGAGACATTCCCATTGTTTGAGATTAGACACGGCGGAGAAAAATCCGAATTTTGTACAATATTAATCAATTCAATTTTAATATACTGCATTAGCATTTTTATATTGTTCTAAGTCAATGTAAACAATTTGAAGGAATTTCCAAGAGTTTTAATAATTATTATATAAAAATTATTGAATGAATAATTAAATAACAAACCAATACTTACATTATATTAAACAATTATTTCAGTAATTGTTTAATTAGCGAAAATATATAAAAGTACACTTACGTTTCAAGGGCTACACGTGAGTTTCATGAGCTCTTAATGCAGAGTTAGTAATCAGCGCAAAAAGCTAGCTGAAATTTATATAAGAAACATCTCAATATCCCCATTCTTCCCTCACTCCACCGCCATATACACTGCGATCGCATTTGGTCGTTAATAAACCGCTATTCTAAACAGTATTTTCGCAACTGATTTTTTTGACGATTTCACTATAATCAGTATTACTATATATTCAATAATATTGACCAATTTCAGCTGTATATCATGAAAATTACGACTGCAATTATTGTTATAAAAAAAAAATGACCTCTCTCCCCAAATAACGTACAAAAAATATTCCAATCTTAAAAGCATGCGCAAGTTGTAAGTTGACGTTGACTGCAATTCCGATTGTTCATGATGAAAATTACAATTAAAAAAGTTATTCTATTTGTTTAAGAAACAAAAACGTACTATTCGTTTGCAGCCATTTTTAACATATTTGATTTTCAAAAATCAATTAGCGGCTAAGCGTACGTTACACTATAACTCTTTAGGATTAAAATTTGCCCACTTTTATAGCTTTGCCAAAACGGCTAAGAAAAAGTTAGCCTCACCAAAAGAACAGTACCTTTTTTAATAACAAATATATTTTCATGCAAACTATTTATTATTTTCAGCTCAAATTTTGCATATACTATCAGCTCCATGAAACACACATTTCCAGAGAGTTTAATGGATGTGCAGGTGCTTTTCGCAAAATAAATAGATTTTGCAAAACGGTCGTTTATGCCGGTTTTTATTTCTTTTTCAGGGAACAAATTAAACAATCTCATTGTGCGACCTACCGAATGAAAGACCTTTTCAACATCTTTAATTAATGATATAACTTGTTTTGTCGCAAATCAATAGGTTGATCGCAATCTCTCAAACATCTGATTTCGCTAACTTTGAACATTGCGCAATTCGTCATGACAAGAATTACTTTTTCCTATGAACCGTACTTTTCGCTTTATTCGTGAAAAGGATTTCAAATTTAAAAAATTTAATTTTGGGACAAGCGACAGAACGTGTGAAAAAAATGAATAAACAAAAGCTGCTCATCCAAAGAAAGTAAAACTCATCCATTAATTGTGATAAAGAACTTTTTCATAGGACACGTAGCTTTTGTGTCAATCGTAAAAAATAAAATTCGAAGAAGAATCATACTTTTGCAGGAACGTCTTTTTCCCTGACGGCAAATATATTGTGAGGCTTCCTGTACATCTACATATCATTTTCCTTTTTCATAAATCAAAAGCCGTAATTGTTGGATGGATTTGTACGTATTTCGGGCGATAAGCATGCAAATTTGAGAAACAAAAGTTCCATATTATGCATTCTAATACATAAAAAATTCAAATACAATTGACTGAATATGAATAAGAGAGTCTTGTTTCACCTTTAATATAATAATACATGAGTTTTGTATGTGAATCATGTGTCATATTTACAACTCACTCTGATCCCTTAGTTGCAGAATCCCTTCCTGGAGAAATATGTTGTTTTATAAGGTGTTCCAAACGAGGTGTATATTTCGTCGATTAAATGAAATAATTCTCAAAGAAAGTTATGAATATTTAAGCTTACGAAAGCGAGGAACGAAGCAAAAAGGAATTTGTCAAATATTATTTTTTGAAAGTGTTAAAATTTCTAAAGCAATATTTGAGTATACTGGCAGTCTGATAAGTACCTGAAAATTCTAAGAGATGGCATTAGTATTCACTAATGTGAACCATTTTCGTCGAGCTTGATCCTTCAAATGACGCCTGTCAAAACTTCAGCCATTAATGTTCACGCATTTAAAAGTTACAGCACTGAGAAGCGACTAACCTCCGAGTTTTTTTTAATATGGAAAAATTTGAGTTTCGAGTTTCGATCGCAAGAAAACGATATCCGAGACCAAGGCCCAGCTGGATAAGTATTATCCGGACTCTGCACCGTCGATTGGAACAATTTATAAGTGGTTTACCGAGTTTCGTTGTGGCCGTACGAGCACAGTTGATGCTGAACGATCTGGTAGCCCAAAAGAGGTCACTACACCAGAAAATGTCGAAAAAA
>NC_046659.1:35173720-35179868 GCF_010883055.1 Belonocnema kinseyi
TGGACCAAAAACGAATTCGTGTGACAACTTCCCATCAGAATTTGGCATTATTTTCGCGTAAGCCGACCGAGTTTTTGCGCCGATTCATAACCATGGATGAAATCTGGATCCACTACTGTACTCCTGAGTCAACGCAACAGGCAAAACAGTGGGTTCCACCGGGCCAAAATGCTCCGAAGCGTCCAAAAACGCAACAATGGGTCGGAAAGGTTATGGCCTCCGTATTTTGGGATGCACATGGCATAATATTCGTGAACTATCTTGAAAAAGGTAAAACCATAACCGGAGCATACTATTCATCATTATTGGACCGATTGAAAATTGAAATCGCCGAAAAACGACCGCATTTGAAGAAGAAAAAACCGCTTCATCATCACGACAATGCGCCTGTTCATTCATGCTTAGTTGCACAAGCAAAATTGCATGAAATCGGCATCGAAATGGTTCCTCAGCCACCGTATTCATCAGACCTGGCCCTCAGCGACTATTACTTGTTCTCTGACCTGAAGAGATGGCTCACCGGTAAGCGTTTTTACTCAAATGAGGAGCTCATGGCTGAAACTGAGGCGTATTTTGGAGACCTTCCGATCAAGTACTTTTCGGACGGTATCAAAAAGTTAGAAAATCGTGGGACTCACTGTATTGACCTAAAAGGAGAGTATGTTGAAAAATAAAACCGACTTTGGCCAAAAAAACGTCTCCGCGTTTCATTTTTCAGGGACTTATCAGACTGCCAGTGTGTCGAAACCTTCTCCATGATATGCTTCGATCAGACGGTAATTCATATAAAGGATTTTTAAAATTTCAAACTTTATTTTAACTTCTCACGACTATTTTATATGAAAGCATTGTTCACAATTATTAATGATGCGTTATGCTTGGATTGGATAGTTATGCTTTTGGAGATATGTAGTTTAGTCGTAATTTCTCTGAAAGTATTCTGAAAATTATGACTTATGTGGTATGTCTGGATTAGGAAAATAATGAGCTATGTCTATGTTAAATCAAAAGTGAAATAATGTTTATTATATCAAAACTAGGCTTGGTCAAAGTTACTGTACTTTAAAGAATTATTACATTCAATGTTTCATGCGAAAAGTGACTCCTAAAAGTATATATCATTCGAATCAGAATTTCAAAAAACGCCCAAATCCGTTGAACATATTTTTTAGGAACTTTAAAATTTCTTTCATTTCATTGGTGGCTAAAGAGAAAATTCAGAATAAATCCAAGAAAGTTTTCTTGGGAAATCGTGCCAGATGTGAATTCCAGTTCGTCTAGGCATGACCTTATGGGGCATGGGCCATGCAACTTTCCGTGTGAGGTAAAGGGTACACAGAAAAAACAGAAGATAAACTTTACATCGATTTCCGACGAAAGATTATCTGCAACAAAAATTAAATTCACAGGATAAACTTTACAAAAATATCGGTTAAACTTTCTTTTGTTTTTCCATGACAAACACATGTTTTTTTAAAAACGCGAAGTTGGCTAAAAAAAAACTTTATCGCTCTAAAAAATTTCCGTCAACAAATTTTATTCTTAGTTTTTTCTGTGTATGCATTGTATTGAGTACAACAGCGTGGGCGTGCCTAACGCTCTCTCTCTAGCATTTGGCCGCTAGGATCGGTAGTTACTTGCCTTAAATTTAACTAAAAAATGCCTTTCGTTCATGCATGCTTTTTAGTATTTATAAAAAGCAATAATTCTTTCATGCATGTTAATCTTTTCAGAAAGACTTTATCTACGTTTATGGTTATATACAATTTTCGAAATAATCATTACAAGCCGAGAAATTGGCCTTCAAATGTAGGGTAATTTTGACCAATCGTATTTTCAATATAATAAACATTGTTTCACTTTTAATTAAACACATACATAGCTCGTTATTTTTCTAATCCATCCATACCACTTACGCCACATTTTTCACAATACTTTCGGAGAAATTACACATAAACGATATATCTCACACAGCCCTCTTAATACGTGAACTTTTATCAATATTCAAGCTCCATGGTTTCAATATTTTTTTAAATATCAGCTTACACTTGGCAAAAAAGTTGTCAAAATTACTTTAAAGGAGGATTTTTCAACACACCTATTTAAAGTTATGGCGCTTATACAATTCATTTATATACTATTGAAAAGTATAATGTAATAATATAATAACTATTCTTATTTTCAAATTGTTGCAGTATTGATAAAATCATATTTCTGTTATAAAATGATATAATTTACAGCGCATGATATCAATCAACATTTATCTTTCGTTTCAATTACATTTTACAGCAATGAAATAAAATTATTACATTTCAAATTAGTCGTCCCAAAGCATCTACTTCAAAACGTATCTGTGGTACTGAATTTTGGAATGTGCGTAACGTGGCACGCGCCACGATCCACAACAAGCCTTGCTCGTAGCGAGTGGAGGATGGTGGTGATGTTAATATCTTATCTAGATTTTGAGCAATATCGACGAAACTTCCCCTTAGTAAGCAGGTCTGCCATAAATCCCGAATAACTGATAAAATCCTTTACAGTTTCTGAAAATCACAATAAATTTATTAAAATTCTTTGAAGTACAGTGAAATTTTATAATATTTCTAAAATATTAATAAATTTCGCAATCCTCGTTCTCTCTATCTTAAGACAGCAATCGTTTTAACAAAGAAAATAATCTTAAAATAGATTTTAAATTTTGCACATTTACACATTTCGTGCATGACAAAAAAAAACCAACCAGGTCTTCGACAACAACGTCTTCGATGTTTTCGAGATATGTGGTAACATCACTTTTTATCATAGGAATTTGTTATATTGTTTAGCATGAAGAATAATGAAGGCAAAGCTTAAAGTTTCGTTAATGAAAACGAAAAAATGACCCAAGAAAATAAATTGGTAAATTTCTCAAGATCGCTCCAGAAAGTACCAGTAATTTATACAATTTTTCTAATTTTTAACGAAATATTTCGTCTTTAGAAGTCAAAATTTCCGTCCAAGATTTGGACAAATGCAATTAAAAACTATGCTATAGTGTCGTTGGCCAAGTACAAACTGTGCAAAAAAATATTCATCCAAATTGTTTTCAAAATATCCGTTTCCCCATTTTATGCTTTTAAAAGCTGGACAATATTTAAAAAATCATTTATTACAATATAGTTTTTATTCCATTAAGTATATGTCTAATAAATATTTGATAAATTGGCATGTATAAAGACCAGTAAAAAAGGTCATTTTTTAAATTTAAACGACCACCATTTGAGTGTCTGATAATTAGAATGTAATGTAATGTAATGATAAAGATACCTTAGGTCAAAAGGAAATTTTAAAATGTATAGATTTCCTTTTCTGTATTTAAACCCAAAGAAACAAAAAATGTATTATTGATTAAATATCAATAATTAATACTAATAAAATAAATAGTAATAATAGTAAAAATTATTAAATAATTTTAATAATTAATAAAGTTAAATGATTAGTTTAAGTCTTTTATATAATGAAAAATGTATTTCGATTTTATGATAGATTGTATCACTTTCTTAATTCTACACTGCCTAAGTTGAAATATTTTCTAATTATATCCTCAAATCGAACGGAAATTGTTTGCCAAAAATAATGAATTCGTATTAGGAAGAAGTTCATGAGCATGAAAATTTATTGTTGTAAAAGAATAATTCCTAATTAGGGCAACAATAGTCTGTACAAAAATATTTTCTTTTATATATAATAAGGAGAATTATGTTTCAAACTCTGATACACATATACCTCCACCACACGTATGCCTATACACTCGCTCCTCCATGCTCCAAAGTACGCGTACGCGCCCAGCCGTTCGCATACACGTCTCTTGGAGTGGTCGGAGATACGTACACATGCGGCCCCAAGGGGCAGATGATGTGGCTCGCGTCAGAATCACGTCGGGCCTGTTATCGTCTTGATATTGTTTTTCTTACATATAAGTTAAAATGCCAAACGCAAATAGTAGATTGCGAGTTCGGAATCACAGAATCGTTGGTGATATTTCTTATATCCGCAATGCAGGCAAAGGTAAGCTTTAATTCGCTAGAATCAACATCACAATTAATTTTTAGCTTATGAAGATTTCCAGCAATGTATTCGAGAAAGCTTCGTCATTTTGAGCGCATTTACTATTTATGTGAATAAAAAAATATTTTCCAGCTTTTTAGAATTTTATATTTTGTTAATAATATTCTGAAACTAGAGATAATCTTATACCAAATGTATGAATTTCCGGATTATTAACATTATAAATGAAATTATTTTTATATTTTCTCGAACATAACCTCACTTTTTAAATCTCGCCCCACGTGCCATATGTGCATTAGTCAAACAAAAATAATTCTAACAGAATATGAAGAAGATTAAAAAATATTTATAATTGAAATTCATTTGTTTGTGTTATAGCTCTAAATTTGAACATTGTTTGTCGAAGCATAATAGTTTTTTTCAAAATGCAAACCCTTATCGATAAATTCAAGCAATACAAACAGATAATGTAATGTCGTATATTAAAATAAGATATAAGGTATAATTATATATAATATAGAATATTGATAAACTGATTTTTTTAAAATGCAAAGTTGAAAAAACATTAATATAAAAACTTTTGAAATTTCACTAATTATAGAAATAAAAAATTAAAGGGTCCATATCTGGGCCGGATCGGGTCCACATTTTGGACGTCCAGATCTGGGGCCGGTCGGGTAGGGTGTTTCATTTATGGTTTGGCGCTAGACAGATTACCCTATCGGGCCCACATTTTTCCCGATAGGGGCCCGACCGGCGCCACACCAAAATTTCTGCACGGGCTTATAAATCAAAGAATTTAGACATAATTCTTGTTATTTTATGCATTTGACATTTTTTCTTCTTTCCATATTTTTCAAAATATTAAAAAGTATTGTAAAGTACCTATTTTATAATAAAAATAACTAATTTAAGACTCATCAAGTCCTAAGTTAAGCTCGAACTTTTGGGGTTCTCGGCGATTTTCCTGACCAGAAAAATTTTCAAATTCACAGAAATTTAAATTACCAGAAATTTAAATTGACAAAAATTCGATCTCCCAAAAATTCAAAATTTTTTCAAAAAATAAAAAAGCTTAAGGTTCTCAACACAAAATGGAATATTTGTTAAAAAAATTATTTTTTTATTTTTGGGAACTTTAAAGTTTCCGCAATTTAGGTTTTTGTGAATTCGAAAATTCGGGTATTTTATATGTGCGGGAAATTATAATTGAAGTATTTTGCTACTTTCGTTAATAAATATATATTCAAAATAAATTTCGTTGATGAACATTTTCGGTAATATTATTTTTATCATGACATTTTAAATTTCTGGAAATTGTATTTTTCGGAGATTTTAGCGTTCGAGAATTACTTTTTTAGCATTTTTCTCACTGAGGATTCTGATTTTTCGGCAAAAAATGTGTTCCCTCTTCATCTCTGTCAGAGCTGAATTAATTATGTTATACTTTATTATTTTCTGTTACTCTTTATTATATATGCGTTACATTCAACCATGTTTCACAATTATTTGTTCGTCACTAAAAGTTCAAAAAATGTAGTTAAAGTTTAGAAATTTTAATGTATGGAAGAAACTACTCATACCCTTGGAAATAAATTATTTGCTGAGTGATAAATAAAATTAATAAAATTATATTTTTATCAACAATAATTTAAAGAAACGCTGAACCTCTCGGCCATCCCTTTCTAACAATATATGGAATGTGTGCTTTAGAAATTCATTTACTTCTTGTGAGACTGGTGGCGGCTGTATTCATCCCTAGTAACTTTCACACTTTTGGCACTAGCTAAATCGCAACTGAAGTGATTCCCTCTATATTATACCTGGTATAGATGCAGCCATATAATACGAGGGTAGTTCAATAAGTCCTTAGAATGACCAACAGATGGCGCGCGAATCGCTCCAAATCATCTGTTTTCAGTCAGCACCACTCTCGACTAGATATATGGTGCAGTCACAGTCCACATCTTCTGAGTTTACGTGTGTTTATAACCAATTGAAAAAAAATTATTCGTTAAGAAAAATGAAAAAAAACGAGTTCAGAGCGGTAATCAAACATTTTCATTTAAAGGGTTTAACTCCATATGAGATAAAAAATGAA
>NC_046659.1:35179968-35190683 GCF_010883055.1 Belonocnema kinseyi
TTCCGAAAACGCACTTTTCTGAAGGATTAAAAAAACTTGAAAAGCGATTGACCAAGTGTATAGAGGTCCAAGGAGATTATGTTGAAAAATAAAAAAAAAATTTACCCAAAAAAATTGTTTTTATACTTCATTCTAAGGACTTATTGAACTACCCTCGTAATATGGAGTTTACTCATGATCCTCGAAAAGCTAGATTGCGAAAATCTACTATTTGACCCTTTCTTTCATTGAAGGGAAGTCGAACGACGTACTGACAGTCAGAATCTTGAGTTGTATTTGTTTTTACAGGGCTCTTCACAGGCTTCGATTGTCATTATATTACATTGGACTACTTTACGCTTATATAAGGGTCCCCTGTAGTTTTCCTGCTACTATCAAAAGCCCAACTACTAGGTACTTTTGTAACCACAATGAGAAACTCATAGAAGAGCCCTACGCTAAGATAATATTCTTGGGAATTCGGAGAGATCGCAATACAGATTTTGATAGAAGAAATTAAATATTTTTTTTTTCTTTTGGATAGGAAATTCGACATTTTCTTTATACATGTTGTACCGCGTTAGGATTTTGTCAATACAGAATGGCGCAAACTAGTCGAAGTTGAGCCTGAAGTTAAAATTGTAATGTCTACTCGCTTTTTACGTAAATTCATAAAAGAACGTAATTGCAAGTCATGGTTTTAGACGAAAACAAATATACACAGTTTTAAATAGCAATCCATAAAAAAAATTTCAATGCGATTTTTCAGTTTAGCAAAACAAAATGCATTGAAAAAGTACAGCGTCACAAAATGTATCAACTTTTTCTTCAATTTTTAGACTATTGTAGCATGCCTATATGACATATTAAATACGTAAAAGCTGGTTTCTTTTTTACTCCACTGTGAAGGACTGGATTTTAACTAAAAGTATAATAGAGGACCTACAGTTAAAATTGGGATTCAAACTACTGAAAATGCGGTATATTATAGAAAAAATTTCAAAGGTACTAGCTCAAGGATCGAACTGCGGACCTCAAACATGAAGACCGAACGTCTAACCCCCTGAGCCACAGATTCTCCCATCTATTCTTAGAGATGCTCTTATTATCGTAGATACAATTCCTAATTAATCTTTAGCTACACAAAACAATACGCCAAAATTTACTCACAGGAAAATAAACAGGTGATATTTTTAAAGAGATTTTACATGCAAACTTACGAATCATAGTCAAAACTTACGGATAAAAATGATATTTTATGCAAGTTTAACGCGTACACACATAGAAATTTAGTTACAAAAAACGTTAAAATCGATATTACAATTCAGTATAATCTTTTAGGATTTAGAGAAATCGGGTATGTATATTAAAAAGTAGTATAGTATTTATTAATAATCTATGCAAAATTTATTTTGGAAAATTAATAAAAGTTTTACAAAACTTGTAAAAGAAAATGTGATATTTAAAATTCACCATGTTAAATTAAAGCAAGACCATAATGTCAATTATTAGAAAGATTGGAATAATTTTTTCACATTTTGGAAGAGAGGATTCTGAAATTTGATAAAGACTATACTAAAAATTATGAGTCACTCGAAAAAAATGTGACAGTCGAAAATACGAAAATGACAAGTTCGTAGTAACCCGTCGCGAAACTCCACCAACTGACACTGCACAATTATAGCACATAAATACGTACATTATCATTATAATTATTAGTATCTGTACACATAACAATGTAGAATACAAATTCGCTGATGTCACTAACTTACCTTTACTTATATACATAGTACGCAAACATGTACATATCACACATGCACCGCACGCAAATCACGCTGTGAGAAGGGGTTTGAAGATTCCTTGTATACTAAATGGTGAGAATTCTTAGAATTGTGAGAAACGGCATGGTGCTTAATAACTCGACTTTGAAACATTCAAAATTAAAAGTAAAAATGGGAAAATATTCTGTTTTAATAAGGTCAAAACTGGGATTGAATTAAATTCCAAAATATCTATAGGTTTTTCATTTTTTTTAGATCGCCTCGTTTCTGCCTCACATTTGGCTTGATAATACAAGTAACAGTGCTAGGAAAAAATTTTGGGTGCCTTGAACTTAATACAAATTTGGTATAAATCAAGTATATTATTATACATTTACAAGGCCAACCATTTATAAAAAAAGAGCTATAAATATAATAATTCCTCATTTTTTGCGAACACAAGTCGTCTTTGAAATCCTTCAAATCTTTATGAAATCTTTGAAACCTTTTGAAATCTTTGTGAATTCGTTGAAATCTCTTGAAGTATTAAAAATCTTTGTGAAATATTGAAATTTCTGTGAATTCTTTTAGAGTCATTCTCAATTTTTGTAAAATGTTTGAAATCTCTACAATCTTTAAAGTACCTGAAATCTTTGTAAAATTTTTATGACGTTTTTTTTAATGCTTGGTTTAAAATTTGTTTGTGAAACCTTTTGTGTTATTTTGAAATAATTGAAACCTTCAAAATCTTCAAAAAATTTGTTAAAACCTGATTTGATTTTTTAACGTCTTTAAAATATTCATGAAATATTTGAAATTTTATGAAAGCTTTACAATTTTTGAAAATGTTCGAAATCTTTGTAAAAATTTTGAAATCTGGTGAAAACGCTATTTTCAAATCTTAGAAATATTTTCAAATCTTCCAAATGTTTCAGAATCCTTCAAATCTGGTGTACTTTACCCTTTTTAAACCGTTTGAAATCCTTTAAATCTTAGGAAATATTTAAAAGCCTTGTAAAATTGTTGTGAAATATTTTTTAACTAGTGATATACACTAGGGAGGTCCAAACAACTGACTTTCGAATAGAGGACATGCCCCCTCCCTCATTTTCTGAAGTTGCCGGAAAAAATAATTCCCTTCAAGTTTCAGCCAAATCGGTTAATATTAAGACGTGCCGCAAAGGCCCTGCAAATTCCATAAGATTAACATGGGGAAATTTTGGTTTTCGCCCCAAAAAAGCCCCAAAAAACTTAAATCGACATTTTTGCTAAAAATTTACACATAAATGCTCCGTTTTTCCCTTTTTTGCCATAAATTATTTTTGTTTGTCTAGTGAAATGGTTTTAAGTATTTTTCAACTAATTAACAATTGTTTAAACAATTTATTTTTGTTTAAATAGTTTTTTTGTATTTACTTATTGAAAGGTAGATTTTTTATGTTTGATTGGACAATTAATCATTTTTAGGAATAATGATATTTGTTTCAAGCATTTAGTATTCGTTTAAACAATGTATTATTATTTAATTGTAACTTTTTCTTAAAATGAGGTATAAAACTCTAGTTTTAAAAATATTTAGTTCGCTTTGCTGCTCATTATCAAATATCGACTTCATTTAGATACTAGTAACTTATTTTGTAATAACTTCTTATTGGTTTAAATAAATTTTGTTTGTTTAGACAATCTTTTTTCGAAAA
Organism: Belonocnema kinseyi; assembly: GCF_010883055.1. Classification (NCBI taxonomy): domain Eukaryota; kingdom Metazoa; phylum Arthropoda; class Insecta; order Hymenoptera; family Cynipidae; genus Belonocnema; species Belonocnema kinseyi. The sequence goes on from NC_046659.1 coordinate 35,183,405, forward strand.
TAAATGTTTGAAATTTCTGTTTTTCTGCAATTATTGTGGTAATTTGTCATTGTAAAAAGCAAAATTTGTTGTCTAAAACATTATCGTATTTTTTCATAAATTTACTAAATATTAATGTAACATTTTATTGGAAATTGTGATTCAAAAATCTGATGTTTGTCTCAATTCAATTAAGCATATCACTTATTGTTAAATATTTAAACATTAAGCAAATGCTTTAGATACCTAATTCCTTGTTCATAAAATATTTTACATTGGCCATGAAAAGTTTATTTTTTTTTTTTTAGTAAGACTTCATTCTATAAAAATTACATTCAATTTTGTCGTTCTGAAATTATTTTTATAATTTTTTCCTTTAAATCATCCCCGTAGACACACTCGTTTGTCCTGTGAACGCTCAAAGTAGGTTTTTTTTTGTTCATGTTGATACCGTAGAATAGCTCTTAGTATTCTAAAAGGAATTAGAAATCTTTGTATTTTTTGAACGTCACTGCAAATTAAAACACAAGATTTTGCTCTCAAAAATGAAAAATTACCAGATTAATTGCAAAAAAAAGAATTATCCAAAATTTATTTTCGAAAAAAATTGTATAAACGAACAAACTTTGTTTAAACAAATAATAATTTATTGCAAAATAAGGTTCAAACAAATACTAATTGCTTGAAACAAAGAGCATCAATCCTAAAAATGTCCAATTGTTCAATCAAACATAAAAACTCTTCCTTTCAATGAGTGATATAAAAAAATTATATAAACAAAAATAAATGGTTTAAACCATTGTTAATTAGTTACAAAATACTTAAAAACATTCCACTTGTTAAACAAAAATAATTTATGGCAAAAAAGGGAAAAGCAGAGCATTTATGTGTAAATTTTTGGTAAAAATATCAATATCAGTTTTGTGGGGCATTTTTGGGGCTCCACAAGGGGGGAGGGCATCAAAATTTAAAGTAATTTAATGGAAATGATTGATTAGAGACTCCTTAACGAATTTTTAATATCTTCCGCAAGCTAAGTTTAAATCCAGAAACCTGAATCTCATTGTTCCGAAAACCAAAATTTCTACATGTTAATCTTATAGGATTTTCAGGGCCTTTGCGGCACGTCTTAATATTAACCGATTTGGCTAAAACTTGAAGGGAATTTTTTTCCGGTAACCACATGAAATGGGGGGGGGGGGGGGGGGGGGGGGTAGCATGCTCTCTAATCCAAAAAAAATTTCAACAAGTATGATTTTGAACCACCCTAATGTACACGCCTCTTTTCAATCGTTCAAATCCATAAAATCTTCGTAAAACGTTCATAATTCTTTGTAAAACGTTCAAAAATCCTTTAAAATATTTTTACATCTTTAGAATATATTGAAACCTTCTAGAATCTTTAGTAATGCTTTGTAGTCTGATGCTCAAAACCTACTTTTTTCTTTGGCCTGACATATTCATAGCACACTGATACAATTTAAGAATGGCCCCCTATATAGACTGGGGGAGGGGGAGTCATCTCATAATTATAAAAAGCTACCCACTAATGCCTGCGACCTCTTTATTTATTTTTGTGTATTAGGCTCTCTAATGGCCGGTGGGCCCGACCACCACACTACACCACCCACACACATACTTGAAATAACGTAACCTCAAAACATACGCATATAAAGAAGCGCGCGAAGTATTCAAATCATGAGAATCGCCAGCATCGAAATCTGGAAATATTAAAATCCAAATCCCTTGATTTTATTTCAAAGCAGTTCGCAGATAGAGATATAAATAGAACCGCCGAAGTGCTCCGACCGGCAATCGTGCACTTTCGAGTTTTCAAATTTAGAAGAGGAGAAATGGGTTGCGCGCGCAACCCAGTCATGCACATTGTTTCCTACTATATTTCACACGGACAAGATACACACACACACACACACTATTAATGATAATATCATAATTATGTTACATTATAATAGTCTTATTTATATCTTGATTCGCAGGTGAAAGAAGTTAAAGAAATTGGCGATTTTGGAATTCATCTTGTTTGGATAAAAACTCCATTATTTGCTTGAAAAATAAATTATTTTGTTGAAAGTGTAACTATTTTGTAAAAAAGTCCTCTTTTCTATCAAAAGTTCAACTACTTTGTTAAAATGTTTTTTTTTTCTTTGAAAGTTCATCTCTTTCGTTGAAAATACATTTTTCAAACTGAAAATTGAACAAATTTAACTATTTGGTTGAAAGTTCAACTCTTTGATTGAAAGCTCATATTTTTCGCTTATAAAATTCAACTTTTTGTAGATAACTGCTTTTATCTGGAATTGGAACTACTCTATTTTTAGTTGAAATTTTATGCTGTACATTGTATTAGTTAAAATACGAATTATTTGATAGAAAATTAATTTATTTGTTTTCGATTATGATTTTTTTTTAATTGAAAGAATTTTTAAATAAAATTTTTTAAATTGAATTTAAGGTAATAAAAACGGAAAAATAATTGATTTTAAAAGATGATTCTGAATCCGTTAAAAATTAAAGAATTAATAGATATTAGTTTTTAAAATTTTTTTCAATGATGACTTCAAATATTATTTCAGTCTAAAAAATTTTTATTTTTAACCCATTTAATTTGAAATTTTTTAATAAAAAAAAATTCGTTAATTATTAGCAATATTTGACCGTTCATTAAAAACAATCCATTATAAACAACTATTAAAAACTATACAAATTTGAACACAATGTTTCAAAATAGAAAGCCGTGAATTGTTAAAATTGTAATGAGGTAAATTTTAACTTTGAACGCTACAATTTTAATTTTTAAAAAGATTCAAAATTAATTTAAAACTTGAAAGTATTTCAAATAATTTGAAAAACGATGTAGATTTTTGCAGATTTTAAACAAATTAAGCTTTTTGAGAATTGTAAAATATTTAATAGAAAAAATGGTCGTGATTGCTAAGAAAATTGAAAATGATTTTTTATTTTGAAAAATTAATTTTTAGTGCGTATTTGGAAAGATTTTAAATATTAAAAAAAAAAGAATCAGGACGATTTTAAGGCATTTTTTTTTTATTTTGCAGTTTTTTTAATGTCAGGAAAAAATCTAATTAACAAAATGTATCAATTTTCAACCAAAAAGTTTACTTTTTAACAAAATAAATTAATTTTCTATCAAATAATTGGTGTTTTTACTAATACAATGTACAGGATAAAGTTTCAACCAAAAATGGAATAGTTCCATTTCCACATAAAAGCAATTAGTTTTTAATCAATCCTAGAATAGTTACATTTTCAGGTAAAGAAAAATAATTTTTAACAGAAAAAATGAATTTTCAACAAAGTTGTTAAACTGCAAATCAATAAGATCAATTTTTGACCAAGAAAATTAATGATCTACAAAAAAAGACAAATTTTAAAAAAGATACATGAATTTTCAACGAAATTATTTAATTTTTAAGTCAAAAAGACTAATTAGCTACAAAAAGTTGAATTTTTTAAGCGAAAAATATGAGTTTTCAATCAAAGAGTTAAACTTCCAACCAAATAGATAAATTTTCAACCATAATTATGAAACGTTGTTAAAAAAGCGTATTTTTTTGCAGAGTAGTTTAATTCTTAGTGAAATAATCGACTTTTATACCCAAGAAGATGTACAGTTGATATTTCAACTAAACAATTGCATTTTTGACCAAAATGATACATTTTCAACCAAAAGCATTAAATTTCTACCAAACAAGGTCAATTTCCAACAAAATACATGAACTTTCAACGAAATTATTTAATTTCAAAGTCAAAAAGAGTATTATCTACAAAAAAGCTGAATTTTTAACCCAAAAATATGATTTTCCAACCAAATTTTAGTTTTCGACCAAATAGCTTAATTTTCTATTAAATTGTTGACTTGTAACGCCCAAAATATGCATTTTTTACAAAACAGTAAAAATTTTAATAAAAAAGTAAATTTGAAGTCAAATAGTTAAATTTTGAACTATAATTATGAATCCCTAATAAGAAAAAATTAATTTTGTTACTAAGTATTTCAACTTTAAGTGAATAATCGAATTTTCCACCCAAAAATTATGATTTTAATTTTTATCAATATAGTTGCATTTAAAACAAAACGACTTTGCAGCCAAAAAATATTTACAGTTGACATTTTAACTGAAAATTTTAATTTTTAACCAAAAAGTATAAATTGTCCATAAAAAAATTCAATTTCTACAAAGAAAGACCAATTTATAACAAAATACATGATTTTTTAAACCAAAAATGGTATAGATTAATTGTCAGTTTCAAAAATGTATTTTTACAACACTAAAACATATTTTCATCAGAATAGTCATTAAATAAAAAATTTAATAAATTTCAACAAAGAAGTTGAACTTTTGATAGAAAAGAGGACTTTTTTTTACAAAATTGTTACATTTTCAACAAAATAATTAAGTTTTCAACCAAGTAATTGAGTTTTTATTCAAACGAGATTTTGACAATGTTGTGAATATTTGAATTTTAATAATTGATAAAATGATAACGTGAATTATCTAAAAATTTTCCAAGTTTTTCTTTAGTGTGTGATATTGTTTAAACTAAAAACAAAAAGGTAAATATTTGTATTATAAATCTGTCTATGTTACCTATCTATAAATATTTATATCAATAATTTAAGAGAAAAACACTTTAAATTACACATAACAGGTGTCATTAAGGTTTCTTAAATTCTTATTTCATAGTAATAATAGTTACATGATATAAATTTTTGAAACTCAACCAATTCTCAAAAAATTATATATTTTTATAAAGATTTTTCCTTATATATGCATCAAATAATTTTTACATTCACATCATTTATGATTGAGAAAGTATTAAAATTGTCGGAAATTTGATTATATCATTTTTCAACAGATCTCCACGTTTCGAAACCCCCTGAATCCGAAAATGAAGTTTTACGATGGCGTCTGTCTGCCTGTCCCTTCGCCCGTTCGTCCGACCTTCCGTTGGTGAACACGGTAACTCTCGAAAAACTGAACGGATTAAATTCATCTTTGGCACACTATTTTTAGGTCCTAAAATAAAGGACGAGTTCGTTAACCAGCCATTTTCGATATAAATTCAAAAATTGAGCGCATTTTTAAAATTTTTGAGACCAATTTATCCTTATGACTTTTTTCATTAAAAAGTAAATTCTCAGAGTTATAGCATTTTCAACAATTTTTTGATTATCCAAAAATCAAAACATTAAGCCGAAAAACGCACGATATGAAAAAAAGTCAAAAAAAGAAACACATTTCTTTTTGAAAGCCCTTCAAGATTATCATAACAAATTTTTGGATTTTCTTGAAAAATCGAAAATTCAAATTTTGATTGCACAAAAAATGAAAAATCAAAAATTCCATTTTGTGCTCAAACTATGCAGGATACGAAAAAAGATGAATAAACAAAAATTGTTATCCCAAAAAAGACTATACTTAATTAGGTATTATAATTAATTAGGCATAAAAATACTGCCATCTAAAAGGGGTCTTTTTGATAAAGTTTAATTCAAGCATTCCAAATGCAAAGAAAATATATCGGAGCGCGAAGCGCGAGACTTATTCGTCGCGCGCCCCAGGCGCGCTTCAACTTGCGAGTGAAGCGAGCCGCGCGCGATGAGAATGTGCCCGCAAAGCGGTTAGAGTTTTTAAAAAGTAAAAACTGATTACACATAGAGACCATTAAACTGACAAACTGCTTGTGTTGCACGAACTTGATGTTTTTTCCGTATATAGTTGAATTCAAAATGTATGGATTCAAGCGCTTGTTCACTAAATATACCTAACCCTACTTAATGTTTTTCGCAAAATTCTTTAACATGTTTAAAAACACAGTGCACCTTAGGCGTAACCGAAATATCCAAGTCCAAATAGCTGCGTTTGAAATCATCAATGTACTTTTCAAATTCAGAATGTAAAGTATTAATGAAACAGGAACTTACGACTTTTTTAAAGTCATGGAAAGCTTACACGAATTTCAAACATGCCATAGGGGAAACATTTCACAATTGATCTTATTTGTCGAATAATTTTCTAGAATTATTTCGATTAAAACTCTCTTCTCCTCCGTAAATAACTTGACGTTCAACATTACAGGTCTTCGCCTGAACCACAGCTGTTCCTTTAGAATTTTTAGCCAAATCAGTAACTATACCATTCGCTATTCCCAAAAATAAATAAAGTTGTGGCGGTGATAGTATATGCAGAATAATTTTGTATTCATCAGCAATAAATAGTGATGGTGAAATGCAGCACATATCATTTTTGGCCCATTCTTTTTTTCCTACAGCACTAAACTATTGTGAATAATTCTCTGTAATATTTTTAATTGGTCGCAGACTAGAAGATTCACAAAGATTTTCTTTGGTAATATTACACCAAGTACGCAGGTAAGAGCTACTAATATGATAACAGCCATAATATTACACAAGATTATATCAGCTACAGTCGTTCCATTCGTGTTATCCATTCCTACCTCACACCATTAAAACTTAAAATTATTCTAATTTTCTTGGACATCTGGAGATAAACAAGGTATGATTAGTTTTTACTCCAGAATCTTTAAAAATTTTAGAAGCAACTCCATTGTTGTACTTTTGTCGTTTTCAGGGATTTAACTTAGATTTATCGTCAGGGTTAGATTCTAGTTCATCTTCAATAGATTGAATTGACATACAAATTTTCAAGGATACTCCTTCACCGTCGATACCAAATTTTAAACGAGCACGGGTGACATTACGTTTCACGTTCAAATACTCAATTAAGCCGCGCTAGTTATTGCAATACACGGCTGGACTGTTTTTTTATCAATCGTTTAATTATTTTTAGCAGCTTTAAAATAACAAATTTTTACATTAAACCAGTTATCTAATGAGTGAATTTCAGTGAAAAGATTTTAGTTTAAATAAATTTAAATTATTTTTCTGTTTTTTGTTGCAACACGAACCATTTATGCGATTCCAATCGATACGTTTTGCGAAGGGCTAAACTTCGATTGTATTTTTTCCAGTCACTTGACTTTGTTAAAGCATATTCTTTTAATTTTTTTTGGATCAACATCAACCTTTAATGGTTAACCATGGAGTTGATTTATTGGAATGAATTTTTCAAGTCAGCCAGATCCTTCAGACTGTCTTTTTTATTGTAGATGAAATAATCTAATTTCAGAATTTTAAAGGAGATTGTGATATTAATGCTTCAACATTTTTAACACGTGATGACAAATTGCATTTATGTGACTGACCCAGGCGCGGATCGAGAGAAGGGCTTGGGAG
>NC_046659.1:35190693-35202992 GCF_010883055.1 Belonocnema kinseyi
AATAATGATCCTCTCCCCTCCACTCTCAAGGAGGAGGTTAATAATAATTTTAAAGTTATTCTTCGCCCTGTTTAAATCCGGGCTGAGGCAGATTTTTTCTTGTTCTTACAAAATTATTTGTATGAGAACATCGTTTTAACGAATCAAAATTTGTATTATTTATAAATGAGCGCTATTATTTTCAATGTCCTACATTGAAGAAAAAATCAACAAGTTTATGAATTTTTAAAAATAATATCATTTCAAGCAATTTTAAGTTAAAAACATTAAAAACTGAAAGATTACAATTTTTTACCGAACACTTTTTAAATTAGAAGTTAAATTATTTTACTTTTGAGTCGTTGTGAATGATTAATTGTTAAATTTTTATTTATACATAGAAATTTTTTTATTTTAAATCTTCCAAAACATTTTATAAAAGCATATTTTCTTACTAAACAATCACTTTAAATATTTCAAGTTACCTCCAAAAAAAAAAAAAATGATCTCGAAATCTTTTAAAATGCCTAAACAACTACCAAATTTGGTATTAAAATCTTTAAAACTCTACATTTTCTTTTAAATGTTTTGGAATCTTCACATTATTATTTTTACAGTTTGGAAATTTTCAAAAAACTTTGTAAATATTCTCTTAAATTTAATTTTTCAAAATAAAAAATTATTGTAAGTTAGTAAGGAATCTAAATAAATTTTTTTATATATTTTCAAACCTTTGAAAATGCTTGAAAAGATTCTAAATTTTTTGTTTGAAATCTTAAAAAATCTACATTTTGTTAAAAAAATTGTGACACCCTTTAAAGTTTTAACTTATTTTTGAACTTGTTCGAAACTTCTAAATATCTCTTAAACTTATTCCTATTTTTCTTAAATTTATAACTATTCAATTGTTTTTTATTTATCAAAAAATTTGCTATTGTTTAGAAATATTCCTAAATATTCTGCTGAAATTAATTTTTCAAAATGAAAAAATCATTTTGAATTTTACCAGGAATCCTAGGACAATTTTTTTTTATATTAAAACCTTTCATAATCCTTAAAAGGTTCACTAGTGTAGTAAAAAAATTGGAAGTATTTCCTCAACTTACTCACAATTTTTCTGAATGAATACATTTTTATCTGTCATTCACACATCAAAATTCAATATTTTTACTAATAAATAAAAATTTTTTGAACAGAACAATAAAATTAACATTGTGACGTTCTAAGTTTCGAGTTTAGCTCTCTGAAATTTTAACGATTTAAGGCTTTCTGTTTCAAACAATTTCGTTTCGAATTATTTAGTTTTTAGTATTCCATTTTAAATAAACACTTAAACATTGCTGACCATTAAAAAATTGATCTTTTTCTTACTTAAAAATATTTCAATTGAAAAGGTTAAAAGTGGTATATTTTCTACTGAAACAATAGAATGTTTATAAAGTTACAGTCGAAAGTTTACGTTTGGTTAACTACTAAGGCTTTTGGATTGAAGTAGCTCAATTTTTAACGTCAAAATCTGTAAATTGTTTAATTTTAACTGATTTAGAATCGCCCCATAAAATCATTCAATTATTGTTCTATTTCGAATACACAAACTACAGTTCAATTCTAAAAATCATTAATGAATTTATATTTACAGTTGATCAACTTAAAACGTTTTTTGTCAAAAAATTTTAATCACAAAAGATTTTAATCTTTTATTAAGTAAGCCTTCAAAACTGCACTTTCAAATTCTTTAAATGGAAAATGTACTCTAAAAATTAAAATCTAAAATGGAAAATTGTTAGGTTAAAAGATTTTAGAATTACACATTGTCAACTTAATGATTTAATGATTTAAAAGGTTAAAAATTACGCTTAAAATTAAAAAAAAAAGTTGAAACCAAACGTATTTTAAATTGAATTATATACAGTCGGTTATATAAGAGCGTGGTCACTGTTGGGAGAAAATGAAAAGACTCAATACGAAAATTCTTTCAAATATTGTTTTATTTGATCGAAAACTTTCATGTAAATACATCAATAGCAAGTCCAATCACCTTTAGCGTCAATAATGGCTTGGAATCTACGAGGCATACTTTGGACAGAACCGCGATTTGGGAAGTCATCGACGTTTTTCACGTCTTTGAAACAATGCACCCACTTATTCACAAACTTTTTCGACTTTTGCATATATTTCTCAGCAGCCGCTTGGGTCATTTTGGGACCTTTAGGGTGTGAGCACAAAAAAACTCCTTTGAAGCGCAAAGCGTATGCGGCATTCATTTCGGAAAATTCTCGGTTCGCATTAAAACGCACAGTCAGCTGATTCTCTTTCATAAAGCATTAAGGACTATACTGACCTCAATATGAAAAAAAAATTACAGCATTCGCATTTGCCGATCGCTAGTAATCGTGACCACGCTTTTATTTAACCGACTGTATATTGTGATATAAAATTCTTGATATTTCAAGTGATTGGATAGATTTTTCTTCTAAAAATTTGTAAAATTCCCGGCCAAAGAAAAAATGCACTTTCCGGGCTAAAATAATTCTCGGTCATTTCCCACTTTCCCGGTCCAGCGGTCACCCTGAATCATGATATTTCAGAACCTAATTTCTTTCTTCTCGAATTATAATACATATTTTGTGCTTGGTGCCTTAACAATTTTTCATGAAATAATCAATTAAAATAATATATAGTTAAATAATTCTGACATTTTTCCATTTTTTAAAAGCACAATCTTCTGATTTTTATGTCTTATTTTTTTAATGTACGCAATCACTAGTTGATTTTCGCATTTCTTTAGTTCTTGGTATCAGCTTGAACTTTTGGCATCATAACGGCGAACATTTTCTTTTTATAATGAAGTCAAGAATGAAGAATCTTGAAAAAATTATCTTTAAAAAACTAAAGTCGCCTTAAAATAGCCAGAATACAGAAATAAAATATTTACCATTATTGATTGTTGTAAAACATAACCTCGCAAATATCGCAATCAGCTGAGTTCGCTCCCTGTTCAAATTAATAGGTTATTTACAATAAAATGATGTCTCATACATCCATGAGAGAATTCGAGACCCTGATTGGCTGCGCGAATTACATGGTTGGGAATCTACATTGGCTGGCAGGCTATCTTGCCGCATGTGGATACGACGCAAAAGTGACAGCACCAGTGCTGCAAATACATTTTAAAATTGATATACGTTACCACAGTATCTGTACGTAATTACATGATATAAAATCGGCGCTACATTTGAAAAATACACGTTGAGTCTAGACTGGGGGCTGGACTGACCTGTAGCTACTAGGAATAAGCAATTTTCACATTGTTGAGTAACTGTACTTTAATGGTTATTTTCAGCAAGTTTACCTGTGCAAAATAAATTATAAAGGAGATAACGTATGAAATATACTATAGAAAAAACAATTATTATTCAGAAAATTATTTTCATATTGACCTTTCAAATTATTTTTTATTATTTTAGACACATTGCCATTCTGAGATAATTTATTTTTAATGAAATTATCATGGGCTTTTCAAGCCAGCTGGCATATTAAGCACTGACACAATGATTGGCTCACAGATCAAGTGTTAATACTGTTGTAATTGTAACATAATTTAGGCACTTCTAATAGTTTCTTATTAGTTTTTTTATTGTTACAGCTTATTTAAACACGCGCTACAAAATCCGTTCGGTAAGCCTTTGTAGTCAGCTTTATATTCAAAAATACTGTTTACTAAAAACTCTATTTTACCCTTTGGTGAAATCTCTACTATTTTAAAAGCATTGTTACTATCTTCTTTTACAAAAAAATAAACAGCTCTTATTACGATTTTCATCGTGAGTTACCGGAAGATCTTTTAGATTAGACGTCGTGAAGCGAACTAAAAAATTTTTGACAATATATTTATTAAGAATCCGTTGCTAAGTAACATAACAGTCTGTTGCTAAGAAATACAATTTACATGTACAAATTAATTCTAATGTAACGCAAAGCAGTGCAAACTTTTTAACATTCGATTAGCTGTATAACTCGAATTTGAGACTTGTAAGAGACTATAATATCATTCTAGCGAGTAACTTTGGTCTAATTTTGTCTTAAAAAGAACGAAATTACTCAAAATAATAATTTTTAAAAAAAGAAATGAAAATTCTTAATCTAACAATGTAAACTCAATTGGGGCCCACCATAAGGGCCATCCACAATAGGCCTCTCTCGTATGGAAGCCATCGTTCAATTGGAATTGGCAATTGGACTGAATGGAGGGTACGCCCAGATAATGGCCCCAGACAAACGCAAGAACATTTTTATAAACAGATGGACCAACTCAGGAGGGGCAATCTTATCTGTTGGCAAGGAAGCTCACCAGCGCGAAGAGGATACATGAAGAGATTACATGAACGTTGGGTAAATATCAACCCAGAACACGCTCATAAAACGCCTCAGTATTTAAGAGATCAGGTATTTCCTTCACGCATAGGGGGATATGAAGTTCTTTATCAAGGACAAGAGTAAGATCGTGTGCTAGAAAGTTATCGCTAGAACTAAGAACTTTTCTCGTATATTGCTACATTCTTAACTAGAGAAAAAACCATCCCGCAGACTTTTCCGTATTTTTCCTCTATTCTGTAGGTATTTATCTGTAAATTACAAAAAAGGCATCCCACTGGGTTATCTTATTCAGAAGTTCCATGCTTTTGTCCGGAACTTTTTTACTTTAGCACAATGTGCGACGTAACTTACATTATAATGATATTTATTATGCGAGAATATTAGCACGTTAATATAAAAAGGAAAATAGTTATTTTAAAATATGGTAATTTCGAGGGGCGAGAGTTCTAGAGTTAGCCAAATAGAAATATTACAAATTTACAGAATAGGGCCAATTTTTCCATACTCGACGGTATAGTGCACTTATCGAGCTCGCCGCAAGCTTCGTTGACCTTATCGCGTCACGGCTTCACAATATTCATTCAAATCTATAAAATTCATTATTTTAATTTACATATAAAGCAATTAATCATATACAACGTTAATTTTAAAACGAGAAAAAAAATTATTTTGAATTTGCAATCCTTGGCTCTATACTAATCAAATGCTCCTTACCGCGCAGAAATTAGTTTGCCGTCTATAATGAAAGGAACCACTACACATATTGAATTACTGTGCCTAATTTTTTATCTCCACGCCCTTCCAATATGGCCATCTGTATCTAATATCAAAGGTCACGCGAAGTCGCCGCCAACTTGAATGATCGAATACTTAATCGTAATAATTTTTCCAACTTATTTATTACTTCCCTCTCCGTCAAAACATAATTTAAGAATACAACTTAGGCCATGGATTACGCACCTGGATCGACAACTACGCTACGCAAAGGCATCTAAAGGCCCACTTAAATTAGAGTGCACTACAGTGGGTAGCCATTTTCACTGCACCCCTCTCCCACTCACATTGGAGTGTTTTACAATAGATCGCCATTTTGACTAGCGATGTCACTCATATGCGCCACATGCGCGACGCAACACTTAGCCCGACACACCTACTGTACGCAGGGATCGCTCAAAGTTACCGGCTGCTAGTATTTTGACAGTTCGTGTACTAAACAGCCGATGTAGAGTTTCCATGTGGCCGTGCTTCCCTCCTGTCACTATGTAGTGGAAGTGTTGAGTATGAATAAACTATTGACGACTACCTAGTCGTGAATCTTTGAGGATGAGTGTGTGGGTGGTGTAGTGTGGTGGTCGGACCCACCGGCCCACAGAGAGTGCAGTGAACTGAAATAAACAAAAAGGTCGCAGGCATTGGTGGGTGGATTTTTATAATTATGAGATAACACCCCAATACCCTCGAGTCTTCTGTCCTATTACAGTTCGAGACTGGTGGTTCATTAATACTACACGCAACTTAACTAGTCATACCTTAATCTAAGTATTCAGACTACTTAATAATGCGTTACTTAACTCGAATAGCCTGGCTAATTTTGAATTGTAAATGCTATCTCCCTAAAGGAAAAGGACTAATAAATCAATACTTAATATATTCAACAAACATCAGGAATAGAAATCATTTATTGATACCAAAAACACCTGAAATTTAATTGGTCTTGTTCTAAAGAAACGGATACTCATTATTCTTATATAGACTACTCTATTTTATCCGCCTATCGTTTACGATGAGGTTCCGCGAACCAAAACATTTTTTCCTCCGGTTCCCTCTGTACTGCCGATTCCCCTTCCCTACCCTCTTGTGATGCCACGGGTTAGCAACCTTTACAACAACGTAAGTCCCTTTAAATGGTTTCACCTACTTGCTCGAGATATTTTGAATCTTTCTGGAACAGGTTCTTAGGCCTGGGTTCCCGTCCCATATTTTAAAATGCCGGAGTACAACATGTGGTAATGTGCACGGATGTGTTGTAGGCGAACATACATTCCTTTAAATGTACATTCCATTCCCGGTGATCTTGCTCCACGAACGAGACTATCATAGTCTTGAGAGACTGAACGAGCGGTAAATATTATACTTCCTAGCCATCTCGTTTAGCGAATTATTCGCGTATTTAGTGGTTTCATCCGAGTGAAGAATCTTCGGTGTTCCACAGCAGCTGATGATCAGCTCTTCAGAGTTGTCTTTGATATTGGCAGCTTTGCCTTCCATAGGGGAGCCATCTTCATCCATTTCATGAAGATGTCCTGGTATACCATCAAATATTCATCACCTTTCTTACTTTTTGGGAATGGGCCCGTCACGCCTGACTAGTCCGATTGCGTCAATTCACAGGTCTCACACGTGTTGATAAAGGTACTGGTGTCCGTAAACATTCCTGGCCGATAGTACCGCAATTTTGCTCTGTTGAAAGTCTTTAATGTCCACGTGGCCGGATTCGCCATTCTTATGCACCTCCGTCATTACCTTATCAAACTTGTCTTGCGATACGACGACTTTCCAGGCATCCAGGTCATCCAGTTTATCTTCCAGTAAGAGGCTGTTTTGATATCGATATAACCGGCCATCCACGACTTTCTAACTTCTATATTTCACTGGTTGCTTATGAGTGTCTCACGTCGTCTCTCATACCTCGCATCCTTTACTGGCTTCATCATGATCAACTGAAGGTCCTCCTCTTTCTCGTAGAACCGCAAAACCACGTCCAGAACATGGTGCATTGACCCTTTCCTATGCACCACCTCGAACTCATACTCTAAGAGATCGAGTGCCCATCTTCCTAGTCTGCTAGACGGATTTCGAAGATTGCAGAGCCATCGCAAGCTGCTATGGTCAATCATGGCGTTGAAATGACACCCGTCCAGGTAGTACCTGAATTTCTTGATCGCCCACACGACAGGTAGGCATTCACCCTCTGTTGTACAATAATTACGCTCTGCCTTTTGCAGGATTCTAATGGCATAAGCTATTATCTTTTCTTTACCATTCTGTAATTGAGTGACCACTACACCTAAGCCAGTGTAGCTGGCGTCTGTCTGAATTGTGAATGGGATGTTGCAGTCAGGATACGCCAGAATCGATGAATCTTGTTAAGGGTTCGCAGATATTGGACTTGCAGCTTATAAAAATCCGAATGGCATCCGTCGATACTGGCTAAGACCCTTAACAGGTTTCATAAAGGCGGTCTTTTCCTTACTCTCCTGAGTCAAAGGAATTTGATAATACGTCTTGTTAAATCTAGCGTCAAAATATATCGAGCTGAGCTCAATTTGTCCAAGATCTCAGTCTTAAAGGGTAACGGATATGCATCTTTCCTACTGACTTCATTGACTTTTCTAAAGTCAATGCACCCGATATTATTCATCCGATTTCCGAGCCTTCATGAATGGACTACACCATTCGCTTGATGAGGACGCAATTATATCATCATAGATCAGTTTTTGGGCTTCGGTTAATAGTACCTTATGAACCTTTGATGACATGCGGCAGTTCCTTTTCATTGACTGAGAACTTCCCTGGGTGTCGATCACGTGCTCTACAGACTTTGCCGCATGTAATTTATCAAGAGGAGAAGGAAGCACTCCTTTTAAAAAATAAATTGAGTTCTTCCCGTTCCTCTTCCGACAAAGTGGCAATTCCTTTACAACTCTCGAGCTCGCCCTTGTCCACTACTACTAAAAAAAAACTTTATGAGTGGCTCGTCCGCGATCGAAATTTCTCTGTCTCGATGTATTATAATTCCGAATTCATCAGCAAAGTCAATGCCTAACACGCATAGGTCAGCCAGGCCTGGTATTATTCTGAGGAATTCCTCGCGGGTTATACCTCACAAACTAATGGGGATTGAAGCTACGCCCATCGCGGATTCTAAGGTACTATTCGTCATCGTGACCGTTGCCCTCCTGCTCAGGTTTATTTTATTATTACCCGCTTTGATGATTTCCAACCCATTCGCTCCCATGAAAGTGGTTGTTGATCCCGTGTCCACAAATAAATGACAAAGTTTACCGCCAAATACGACGCGAATAAAGGATCGTGCTGATTTAACTCTATTTAACTTAGGGTTGAACGGTGCACCCGGATTATAAGCATGTTCGTCCATATCGTTCACGATCTGTGATTCGCTGATCTTAGATTCTTTTGACCAAGTGGGCCACGCCCATCGGTTCATACTGAATTATTCGGCTGGTATGCTGTGAGTAGAAATGGTATCGCCGTCAGCATTTCTTCGTCGGTGAGGTAACACACCTTCTTACCGTTCTGAACTTTAGTCAGAAAACTGTCGATGCTGATCTGCTGGCCCCCGGGATATTTAATGCCACATTCTTAACTATAGAATCCAATGCCTTATTCCGCTTTGGAAGAGGGGTACGATTCTCTGGCGTGCTCCAGCCAACTAGTTATAAACCTGCCCCTTCCCCTGACCATACAACTTATAAGGCGGGCTTTGATCAAATTTTTAAAAGGCATGCTTTGGATAGCACTCCCCTCTTGCAGCTATTGCACCATAAATAGGGGTGCTATTTGAAATTGGAGGGTTCGTCCTAGTTCCGTAACAGGTGGATGTATTCGCCAAACCCTAAATCAATGGCCTATGGGTCCAACTATAACCCGAAAATTGTTTCGGCCTAGTTCTGGACACGCCTGAATTATTTAATGGGAGCTCGAGCTGTCTTAACTCACTTCTATTATGTAAACCGTTGAATTTTCCCTCATCACATTCATTGGGGCTCTTACTCAATGTTTTTCCTACTCATTCTGGTCCCGCGGTTTTCAGTATTGCCCCCAACCTACCAGAGCTGGCGTCGGTGCCAAGTGCGTGCCCATACCCAGCCCTATCATCCCTAACAGGGTGGCTTCCGATTGAGACATAACATATGTTAATACTTTGCAGATCAGGAAGGGCATACTTTATATTGGCTGCCCTTACACGTGCCTCAATTGTGGACTCATTTTCTTGCGACGACAGCTGATACGTGTACGTAGAACGCAGTTGGTCCGTCAAAACCCCACTGTGGTGAAAATCAAGGTTCCACTGCTACTAACGGTCGTAGTGACAGGGCTTGATGTAAGATTCGCAATTCTCAATAAAGGGGCATAAGTGTCCACCCCTGATAAATACTGGGGTGATTGGGGTTGATTTACCGGATTGGTATCCCGATAATTATATTTGAGAGTTTCTGTAACTAGGGGATAGTTTCTGGAGTTTACTACGCCTGTCCATAAGTCAAGCATCGTTATTAGGTTAAGGGCGGTCTCCTTAAATCTCTCTGAACTTTATTCGGAGTCCCCAGCCTTTTTTTCAGCATCCCGCAAATGTTTTATGAATTCAGTTAGGGTTAATTTCGAGATCCTGTTACCCTCTTTGTTCTCCACGCTGGACCAATGGATGCCCTGCATAACTGCCTCTTTTTTTAATAGCCTAATGACCCGATCCTTTAAAACCAAGCTTGTCTGCCATTTTATTCACTTTAGTTTCAGTTATGGTAAGATTGGAAAATGCCTACTGCTATTTTACTTTCTTATTCAATTAGTAGCACAAGAGTGCTATTCTCTTAGTAAATTACAAAACGCAAATGAATCTCTTAGTTTTTAAAATTTGTTCGAATGGAATATCAAATCGAAACAATTATTTCATCATGCGACCCAACCTCAAAATTCCCTAATTGAGTATGAGTCCCACGTGAACCGCGGTTAAATTTAATACTAGCCTGCTTATTATTACATGCAGGCCATTTCAAATTTAGCACACCTGATTGAGCAGATCAGAGAAATCTCAGCGATGACTCATCAAAATCGCTGTGATTTCTATTCTTTGACTATCATTCCTTCGAGGTTCAATAAAACCTGATTTCTGTTTATTAAGTAAATGGGACGAGCAATTAAATTATATCCAATTAATTTTTAACCAATCAGGTTTCATGGATCTAGTAAACCTTGAGTCAACCAAACTTTAGTCATTCAAACAATTTTCGATTAGCGAAATTTTTTTAACTTAATTAAATAATTAAACCTTCATTATTTAATTAATCTCTAAAACAGTTACTTTTTAATTTTTAGTCAATTACATGTTATTTATCGAACTCAAGTAAGTCCTAATTAATTGTATTTCATTAATTTAATTAACTTGGAATTAATTAAATTTTATTTATCAAATCCATTTTGTACCAGATTACTCATCAATCAATCAATTAATTTTCAATTAATTAAATTTTCTTACTCTAATTAAAATTTAAATTAATTACATTTTCTCCGTTTAAATGATTAAGCTTCATTTTTTAAATCAATTTTCAACCAATTGAATCCCATTTAATCAATTAATTTGTAATTCATTAAAATTGGCTTGGCAAATTTACTTTTAGTTAATTATGTTTTCTTCACTTAATTAATTAAATTTTAAAGTATTGTATTATTTTCAATTCATTCAATTTTAATTATTTATTACAGTTAATATTTATTTCATTAAATTTTCTTTGTTTAATTAATTAAATTTATTTATTCAGCTAATTTTCACTTTATCGATTGAACCAGATTCATTTCACTAATTTCCAACAATGAATTGGTTTATTTAATTAGTTGTGTATTCTCTTAATTGATTTTATTACTTTTTTAAATACTTTTTCTTACTATTGTTATTGGCTGAGTCATAACCAATTCTGACTTTATTTTATTTAATTAAACATACATAGGGGGGTAGGGTTAAAAAGAGATTGAGCGAGGATGATAAACTAATTCAGAAATCAATTCGTACAAGAAAGCTTACAAGTCACAGTAAGATATTCATTTATTAAATGGCTATTAAGGCTTTACACTTAGCATCAATAAATTCCGTAAAAAATCAAGAATCCTAATTTCTAAACAAAATGCGATGACCCACCTTGACCCCAATACTGAGCAGTGCAAAGTGAGAAACCCAACCATTCCACTCTAATCTTTATGACCATTCCTTAACTTTTTTGTCCTTCCAGCTCTCTTGTGCCGGTCTTACTCCACGTACAATCAAGCGTTACGCCCACGCAATTTAGAAGTTCGGATGACAGGCAAACTATGGCTATTTCTTCCAAAGGCCTCCTTTCAATATTATTTATTACGCCCTGTCAAAATGTGTGATAACTTTTCCAATTCATTAACCTTACAGCGTCTTTAGGGGAGACAAAACTGATAACGACGACTACGCCGCGCAAAAGCGTGTTCACTCGCCAGTGATCCCAGATTTGAAACCCACACACTAATTCTTAAAGATCCACGACTAGATAGTCGTGAATCGTTAATTCACACTCAAAACCTCCACTTTATAGTGATAGCAGGGAAACACGGCCACATGGGAACTCTACATCGGCTGTTTAGTACACGAACTGTAAAAATACTATTTTGAGCGCGCACTACGTACAGTAGGTATGCAGGACTCCAATTCACTCCAATACTATCACAAGTCTTGTCCGTGTGCAATATAGTAGGAGACGGTGTACATGACTGGGTGGAGCGCGCAACCCATTTCTCCTCTTCTGAATTTGAAAACTCGAAGGTGCACGATTGCCGGTCGGAACACTTCGGCGGTTCTATTTATATCTCTATCTGCTCACTGCTTTGAAATAAAATCAAGAAATTAGGATTTTAATATTTCCAGATTTCGATGCTGGCCATTCTCATGATATGAATACTTCGCGCGCCTCTTCATGTCCGTATATTTTATGGTTACGTTATTTCAAGTATAAAATATAAATCATATAAATATTCATACTATTATATATATATATATATATATTCGGTTCGGTTTTGATTCGTCTAGAATCAAGCCGAAGGGCCTATGACAAAGCCACCGAACGCGTCCTCGGGTTGCGGATAGAGGGTCCCTGTACCAAGGGTTTCTGCTGAATATGGTTACA
>NC_046659.1:35203092-35204976 GCF_010883055.1 Belonocnema kinseyi
ATATTATAATTATGTTACATTATAGTAGTCTTATTTATATCTTGATCCGCATTTGAAAGAAATTAAAGAAGGTGGCGATTTTGGAATTCATGTCGTTTGAAGGTTCATCTCTTTCGTTGAAAATACATTTTTGAAACTGAAAACTTAACAAATTTAACTATTTGTTTAAAAGTTTAACACTTTGATTGGAAATTCATGTATTTTGTTTAAAATTTGTCTGTTTTGCAGATCATTAATTTTCTTGGCCAAAAATTCATCTTATTGGTTGACAATTCAACAACTTTCTTGAAAATTCATTTTTCCTGTTAAAAATTATTTATCTTTATTTGAAAACGTAACTATTATATGATTGATTAAAAATTAATCGTATATATTGGCCAAGTTGAAAAAACCTTTTTTTTATAAATAACATTAATCTTCTTAGGCGAAATTTCACATTTTCCCTTGAAAATTTCACAATTTTGTTGAAAATTCGTTTTTTTCTTGTTCAATTCAGTTTTTTATCACAGTTTTTATCTGGAATATAAACTATTCTATTCTTGGTTGAAATTTTATCCTGTACATTGTATTAGTTAAAACACGAATTATTTAATAGAAAATTAATTTATTTGTTTTCGGTTATGATTCTTTTTTAATTGAAATAATTTTTGAATACAATTTTTTTAATTGAATTGAAGGTATTAAAAATGGAAAAATAATGAATTGTACAAGATGATTCTGAATTCGTTGAAAATTAAAGAATTACTAGATGTCAGTTTTTGAAATTATTTTCAATGATGACTTCAAATATTATTTCAGTCGAAAAAAATTTTATTAATATTTTTTAGAAAGCCTTGAATTGTTAAAATTCTAATGAGGTAAATTTTAACTTTGAACGCTACAATTTTAATTTAAAAAAGATTCAAAATTAATTTAAAACTTGAAATTATTTCAAATAATTTGCAAGACGTTGTAGATTTTTGCAGATTTTAAAAAATAAGCTTTTTGAGAATTGTAAAGTATTTAAAAGAATAACAAAAATGGTTGTGATTGCTAAGAAAATTGAAAGTGATTTTTTCTTTTGAAAAATTAATTTTAAGTGAGTATTTGAAAAGATTTTAAGAATTAAAAAAAAAGAATCAAGACGATTTAAAGGCAGTTTTTCTTATTTTGCAGTTTTTTTAATGTTAGAAAAAAAATATAATTAACAAAATATATCAATTTTCTACCCAGAAGTTTACTTTTTAACAAAATAAATTAATTTTCTATCAAATAATTCATGTTTTTACTAATACAATGTACAGAGTATAGTTTCAACCAAAAATAGAATAGTTCAATTTCCAAAATATGAGTTTTCAATCAAAGAGTTAAACTTTCAACCAAATAGTTAAATTTTCAACCATAATTATAAAACGTTGTTAAAAAAAGGCGTATTTTTTGCAAAGTATTTCAACTCTTAGTGAAATAATCGACTTTTGAACCCAAGAAGATGTACAGTTTATATTTCAACTAAACAATTGCATTTTTGACCAAAAATGATACATTTTCAACCAAAAACATTACATTTCTATCAAACAAGGTCAATTTCTCGCCGTCGTTTTCTTAAACAGATGAAATAAGCATGTAGTTAGTAAAATACAGTCTGTCAAGTTAAAGCGTGGATGGCTTTACTCGCAGTCGGTAAGGTGTATCGACATGATTTTGGTTTTAAAATATTAAGAAGAGCTCCCTCTTTCATGCTTTTTGATTTAACATTCAGTTTGCTTTCAATTCTCATCTTGTTACCACGTTACAAAAAACGATTTCCGTATACGCTTCGCGCTTCGAGGCTGTGTTCCTTTGATCCCACCCAAAAGGTCCCAAATTGTCTCACAATCAAGCTGCAAAGTACATGGGAAAATCATC
>NC_046659.1:35205076-35209990 GCF_010883055.1 Belonocnema kinseyi
CAAAACTGACTCGGGAATTGGTTGAGTCGTACAGCTGGCAACCGCTACCCCACCCCGCTTACTCACCAGACTTGGCTCCATCCGACTACCACTTATTTGTATAGATGGGGCACGCACTCAGCGAACAGCGCTTCACTTCTTACGAAAATGTTGGAAAATAGCTCGATGACTGGTTTGCATCAAAAAACGAAGACTTTTTTTGGAAAGGTATCCATAAATTGCCTGAGAGGTCGACAAAATGTGTAGCCAGCGAGGGCGCATACTTTGAATAAAATATTTGTTATCATTCTCTTGAAATAAATGTGTTTTTTTCTTGAAAAAATACCGGTTTCATATGTATACACCTGGTAATAGCGATTTGTCAGTGCTCGTGTTATCAAGCATGGAGTTGGAGCTGGATCACCGACTTCATACCAAATTTTTAATAATTAACATTTGACTATTTAAACAAATTTACACAAATGGATTTAATTTCCATTCTTATAAGTCTCAGGTGATAACTTTTTATCTATTTCACATATCATTTTTTACTTTCACAGATTTTTAAACTACAAATTTTAATCTTGTCTCTTAATTTAATAATGATTTTTTATTCCTTTTTTCATTACAAATTTTGTAAAATATAAGTAATGAATTTAGAAAATTCATTTTAAGATGTTTTTATTTATTCGATAACTGACATAGATTTCTGATAGATGGAAATTCTTTAATAGCAGTTTGTAATTGACTTTTTATCTTCCTAATCTGTTATTGGTGAGCATTTCACTTTTGAACTTCATGAGATTATTTTTAGGTTTCTAATTTTACGAAGGATTTAACATTTTAGCCGTTTCTTTACCTTATAAGAAATCAAGTAATGGTGAAATGTAAAAATGTTCTTTCTAATTTTGAAAAGCCACACTAAATTTGAAGTTTTTCCTTTGGGATTACGATTATTGATTACAAGTTATCAATTATGCGACTTAGATATCTTACGAGCTCTAATTATCAGTCGATTAATTAGGTTGGAACTTTATGTTCGAATAAAAATAGTTTTTCAACCTATTTTACTTACTGTTTATTTTATGTTAGTGTCAAGTTACAAACATCTTATTTTCCAAATTTTTCGACATGTTTTTTAGTATCTTTCCGTCACCTTCAAGGAAAAAATCCTTGCAGTTCCAAATTGTTCTTGATTAGGGAATAAATGCATTGCTTTCCCTGTCACTATAGTTTTTTTCATCAGTAGTTTCTCTGAAAATATTCAAAGTTGAATTATGTATAAGTAACGTTTATTTATACATTTTAAGAAAAAGATTAATTTCATTATACTTGCTCGCTTTTAACAAATCGATGCACATTAGGTGAAATCTCTAGTTTTCTAAAGAATTTCAAGCGGTTTTGTATATAAGTATTAATGATATCTTAGAATCTGTAAAATAGATTGCTCATTGGAATACATGCACTATTCGACTTATTCTTATATTTTATATTGAATGACACGTAATGTTTCTTCTGAGGAATGTGTGCCAAGATTCGTTTGATTTCACTGAACAATATACAGTGAGAAGGGAAAATCGTCTTGAAATCTCAGTCATGTTTAAGCAACTTATGTAATGTGGGACTTATTCGGGCCCACAGAGGAAATTTATAATGTAACAAGCAATATGTTTCGCAGCAAAATGCCTCTAGCTTTTCTAATCTTGTGAGTCTTTTGCACTTAAAAGCCGACTACATTGTAACAATATAATGAACTATATAGAAATATAATGAATATAATGAACAAATACACCTGAATTTTAAATATATCGCCTTGCAACATTAAAAGTTACTGGAAAATACAAATATATATCATTTGACAAGAGTGCGAGATATTTGAAAACTTCTAGCTGAAAATAGGAAATTTTTCACATACATTTTTCATGTTGTCGCACGTCCCACAATTTTATTTTAACTAGATACGATATGTGCAGAATCTCATCCGTTGAATTTTTAAGTTTCAAATTGACTTCTAATACATAATTTAATATTTAATTTGCAGTCTTTAACTATATGATCCATAACGATGTCAATGTTATCGTTAGATCGCTTTCCGAGTAGAAATCGCCAAATTACTCCCAGTGTCTACGCTTGGGCCAGGCCGGGGCCCCCATTCTGGTTCAAGCTTGTATTTCCTAGTGGCTATAGCGCGAGCCGGGCTAGATACGTAGCAGTGCTCTCAATTCTGGTATTCTTTCGCACTACACATGAGTAGCGTCGACAACAGGATTGGTTACCGTTGTGGACGCGATGCGAACCGAATACATCCGAAGTAATCCGAACGTCGAGAATAACGGAGCGACAAGCGAGTGTCAGTGTCATATTTTTGGTGTTTTCAATTAAAAAACATTTTCGTGATAAGTTTAAACTGCTCCTTGATATTTTTTAAATGCAAGGAGAGGGACGTGTATAAGAAGAACATGGTGGATAGTGCCAATGAAGTTTTCCTTTCAGATTTTCCACGTCAAATGCTTCCCTGCTTGACACTCTATGATTAGTCTTTTCTTCAATTTGACGTTCATGATGAACTTTTTTATCATTTCATCAAATTTAGACTCAAAAAGGAGTAACAAGATGTGTAATACACATAAAACGGGTGGTTTCAGATTTGATCAATCTTTTATTTAAGAAAAAAAACCTTCCTAAAAATAAAATGGTGCTGAGCGGAATCGATAATAAGCTAGATTCAAGCCAGGGCCAGACTCGGCGATCGAGCCAGGTCCCGGCCAGATTTAGCGTTTCATTCTAGCTTGACCCAGGCTTAATCGACAGGCCCGGGCCTAGTTTTTCCAGGCTTGGGCCCGCCCAGGCCCATAAAGAAATTTGCACAGGGGTTTCTTGATCATTCTTTGTAATGCGCATGAGCGCCTTTAAAGCAGAGCTTATATGTAGGCAATGTTTCGCCATTATCCTCTAAGAGCAATCCGAATAAACGTCTAATTATATATTTATTACCCTTAGATTTATTCATTGACCTGCAAATTTTAACAGGTCATTGGCCCAGGTTCCTCAAAACGCGTAAAATATTCTGAAGAACTCAATAGCGGATTTTTGTAATAATCTGAACACTCGCTTAATCTATTGCTCGCGCGCATAGCAACAGGCACGCCATTTTTGTTATTCCTTTGCTCGCATGTTCCTCACGCAAGTATCGGTTTCGTGAAGTGAAAATTCTCGTGAAGTACGTGTGTTTTTCCTTTGATCAGTAGTTTTCTACACCGAATTAACGTTAAATTGTAAAGCATACGCCTACAATTTCCCAAAAATTTCTAAAGCAATCGACACAATGCAGGTAACTGAGTTTGATGAAACAAATTTCGTTCTTTGGAAATTCCAAATAAACGCTGCTTTGCAAGCGTACGGCATAGGCAAAATAGTAGATGGAACATCTACTTAACCAGCTAAAATTGATGTTTAAGGACAAAACACGTGTATAGAAGAGAATGCTAAAGCAATGTGTAACATCGCGACAGCGCTTAAGTATTCTTAAATGGAATATCTCATTACATGCAACACAGCCGCCGAAATGTGGGAAAAACTAAGCAACATCCATGAGCAGAAGACAGCTTCCAATAAGCTGCTTCTTATGCAAAAATTTCACGAATATCGGATGGATCAAAATGCTTCGATGTCGCAGCATGTAGTAAAAGTTGAGAGTATTGCACGTCAGGTGAAATACTTTGGGGAGACGGTTTCTGACCTTGCCATCAAAGCAAAAATCTTGAGCAGTCTGCCGTCAAAGTAAAGCTCTTTAATCACGCCTCAGGACAGTGTTGCTTCCGATTAACAAACTCTCCATAAGCTACACCAACGTCTCTTCAGAAAGGAATCCCCGTTAGGTAACAATGATAACGTAACAAACGCACTTGCCTCGATGACTGTTATACAGAAGGTTTTAAAAAAACTAACGAAGAGAAGATCTAACGTCAAAGAAAATACGTAGTATGCTTTGATTATCATAAAAGGGACATTTAATTATAATCTGTCGTGAAAGAAAATGTGCAAATAATCGAAAAATAATGACTGAAGATGTTAGTAGCTTTCTTGCCGTTAAAAATCAAAATCAATTGCAGTACAGTGAATCAAAATCACTAGTTTAAAGTGTGATTTCAAGCAATGTTTAGAGAAGTCTCATTTCTTACGAGGCCAAGGACATTTGGCTCGCGGATATTGGCGCGGATATTCAGGTCCTGGTACAGTTCCCGTAAAATGACTGATTAGTGAACAATCGCGTAAAATCAATTTATAAAATTTCCTTTATGTTTCGAGTTTCTGGAAGAACCTTTTCTCCGTTGGATCGTTTTAAAAGTAGGCCTTTTCGTTTAGGGCAACTTAACAGATTGATAATCGTTCATTTTTCGGCCACGCTGGCATATAAAATTGACTTGTTTAGACTTTCATTTTTACATAATTTTCTTACAACTACTTCTTAAGAATTAACATCCATTCACACCTTATATCTACCAGGTGTATACATATGAAACCGGTATTGCAATCTAGCGGCCAGTAGGCACACTTGTAGGCACTGTCGGAACTTACCATTTGTGCTAATTGGCGTATTGTCATCTGTCAACAATATCCAATACCAAACATTTCAAGTTTCATATGACATCGTGATTTTTTTCGCTCTTGAAAATGTCGAAATACGTGCCTTCAAACAACGATTTGCGGGGAGCATTAATTTTCTGTTTCCATTTGGGTAAATCGGCGATAGAATCGCATCGAATGCTTGTCGAAGCTTACGGAGAGCATGCTTGTCGAAGCTTACGGAGAGCATGCTCTTGGTCGAACGCTGTGTAATGAGTGGTTTAACAAGTTCAAAAGTGGCAATTTTGATGTGAGAAATGCTGACCGCGGCAAACCACCGAAATCGTTTGAGGACGTCGAATTGCAGGC
>NC_046659.1:35210090-35211382 GCF_010883055.1 Belonocnema kinseyi
GCCAATTAGCACAAATGGTAAGTTCCG
The DNA here is from genome assembly GCF_010883055.1 of Belonocnema kinseyi. Taxonomy (NCBI): domain Eukaryota; kingdom Metazoa; phylum Arthropoda; class Insecta; order Hymenoptera; family Cynipidae; genus Belonocnema; species Belonocnema kinseyi. The sequence continues at coordinate 35,210,118 of NC_046659.1, forward strand.
ACAGTGCCTACAAGTGTGCCTACTGGCCGCTAGATGGCAATACCGGTTTCATATGTATACACCTGGTAGATAGTGTACAATGTCAGAAAAACTGGGGCGTCCATGAAAATTTCAAATAAGATATTGAATTCACAATTCCTTGTTATACAAATTTTCAGAAAAAGAGAAAATTTTACAATATATTATAAACATAATTAAATAAACGGATGAATAATTTCAGAAAGAGTATAAATTATTTCAGATTAATTTCTATTACATAGTATAAATACTATAAGACGCAGATTAACTAAGGTGAAAGTTCAGTACCGTCCCTTGAGGCAGAAACCCCTGCTCTCAGAGGTTCACATGAAAAAGCGTTTGTCATGGGCTACAAAAAATGTTGATCGCAATTGATCCAACGTACTATTTTCAGACAAAGCGATCTTTTTGGATATGGGTTCCCATAAAACGTGCCTGGTCTGCTGCTGGTGGGCGTTTCCTCTAGCGAACTGATTAAACTGTTAGAACCTCAACGCTAAAAAAATGCTAATAATGTACAAACGTGTTCTTCTAAATTCTGCAGACGAGATGTTTGGAGCCACCAATGAGGATTGTATCCTTTACACGGTGTGCTTGAAATTACTTTAAATGAAATTGGCTTCGAAACGGGATTTTATCGCTAATATTAATAATGTGGATCTTTCTGAGTAATTTCCAACAAGAATTACGATAATCGATCGTGCTGTTCTTTATTTTGGGCCCATATGGTGGACCACAACTGAGTTTACTTGAGTAAAGCATGAATTTTCATGATTTTTTTTCGACTTATTTTTTGGAGAAATTTAGTGCTTTTGAACATAAATGTAGACTAAAATCACTTGCTATAATATATTAATAGTTGCTTTAAGCCGACGCCAAAGCTATAATCAAGGCCCTAATCAAAAATTTGTGTTTTCTGTTTGAATTTTCCATTTTTCTTCAACTCATTAGGATAATACAGTTTTAAATAGCTTCGCTAATGATACTGTGCTAAAACATGTATAGTAAATGAAAAATTCGAATAAAAAAATAGAATAATATGAAAAACAATATTTAAGAGTTTGTAAACAAAATTCAAATTTCAAAATGATACGTTGTGAGTGTAATTTAGTTACATTTTTTATAAAAAACACTAAATAATTATTCGTTACAGTCTGTCAAGTTAAAGCGTGGGTGGCTTTACTCGCAGTCGGTAAGGTGTATCGACATGATTTTGGTGTCAAAATATTAAGAAGAGCTCCCTCTTT
>NC_046659.1:35211482-35227999 GCF_010883055.1 Belonocnema kinseyi
GCGAGGGCGCATACTTTGAATAAAATATTTGTTATCATTCTCTTAAAATAAATGTGTTTTTTTCTTGAAAAAATACCGGTTTCATATGTATACACCTGGTAATTTGCTTACTTTTATATCCTAGCTTTCCCCGCTTCGCCTGGCACGCATGTAGCTATTTTCTCGCTATGCCTCGCATTGCCAGCCTCTGCCTCGGCGACTAACACCTAATATTTATCTACTATTTGAAACATTTACAAATTTCTTACACCTACTTCTTCTCTTATTTACAGTCTTTCCTTCTCCATTTCTCTGCTTCCTTTCTTCTTTTCTTCTCCACCTTACACAACAGCCCCTTCACCCATTCTCCCCCTTCTGGCACAATTCACACATTCTCTTCTCTCTAGAAAGCCAGAACCTATTGAAATCCTCCATGCAACCGCATCTCATTCTCGCTACAAGTTCCTGAATTTCTGGCTCTCCTTTCTCAGACAAGTATTGCGTTCTTTCCCTTGGAATAATCCATACATAGTATCTGTTTAAACTTGTCTCTCTTATGCTCTCCTCTCCTTCTTCCTTCTCTCAACAAATGCCATTCTTTTGAACCAACTCATATACCATCCTTCCTTGATCGCACACCTTTCTCACTTTATCCATCTGCAATCCATTCGTTCTAAAATACCTTTCCCTTTTCACCTCCATCTTTCCACATCTACGTCTGTTCTCCTTCTCATATCAACTCTCTCTAACCAGCTTACTTCCCCCCTTTTCCAAAAATTTCTCCTCATATTTACACGCTCGACTTTGCGTTATAATCATTAGATTCGTTCTTCCTGTCTCCCTCCTGACAATATAGTTTGGCATATTCCTTGCCAACCCCAGTGTCCACTTCACATACCTCTCCTGTATCCTGTTTACCTCCTCACTTACGTTTCACCCCCACACCTGCACCGCGTAAAATAAGACACTCATCACTGGCGAATCAAACAATTTCATTCCCCTTACAAAAACATCTGCAAACAACTTCTTTCCCAGCCCCCATACCCTTATACCCTCTCTTTTATAAGACCAACTACTTCCTTATTCCTCCGAAACAGGACGTCCAGGTACGCAAACTCTTTCACCTCCTGTACCGCTTTTCGCTTCCATTTCCACTTCTCTTCCTCATATCTCCCACTTCCTTTTCTGAACAACATAACCTTCGACTTGTCCGTATTTAACTCTAACCTATTTTTGTCCAAATATCTTCTCAACCTTTTCATTATCTCCTTTAAAGCCTCTTCGCTCTTCGATAGTAGCACTATGTCATCTGCATATGCGAGTGACCATGTCCAGACTCCTCCTACCCTAACTCCTTCCACCACTTCGGCCGCTAGCTTACTTTCTATATGCGCGATTAAAATTTCAAAAAGTGTTGGGCTAAACAGGCACTCCTGCCTCAACCCCCTATCCATCCAGAAACCCTCAGAGATTCTCTCCCCTCTTCTCACCCTATCTTACGTTTCCTCCCCCTATCCACCGAAGGGAACGCGCCTTTTAGATCGACAAAAAACACGTACACTTTTGTAGACAAATTTTACGAATCTGAAATTTTTTTTGCGATGCTTGTCAATTAGGAAAATTGCATCGCCTCCTTTTCAAGAAACATGAGTCAAAAAAGCAATCATCACCATGTAAAATGACCTAGCGAAGAAAGTAATCCAGCTCGAATTGACAGCACTTTATATCTCTGAACAAAATAGAAGATCCGAGGCAGATAACAGCACTTTTGTCGAATTTGTCAGAACAATGCTGCTTTCAAAAAATCTGCCTAGATTTCTTTGGGCCTAGGCTGAGAATACTCCCGTTTATCAACTTAACCGAGTAGCCACAACTTAGGTAAATAATGCAAATCCGTATGAAATATGGACAGGCGAAAAACCATATCTATCGTATATATAAATTTTTTGTGAAAGAATCACTGAAATTTTAGAAACTAATAGTTTTGAGCCTACTGATCTTAAAATTATTCTTGGACTAAAAGAAAAGCAACCAATAGCAAAGAACCTGGATGATGATGAAGCAGAAGAAAAGGTTGAAATGCCAGAAAATCTAGCAGTGGCACCAATAAATTCTGTACAAAATGCTCATGACAACCTTAACAGTCTTCGTTATCCTTAATTGCTCAGATAGCCAGATAGATATGAAGCAAATTTCGCCGAATGCCACAAACCAGTATCATATCATATCTGTAATAAGAATAACATGTGGGAGTTTGTTCCACTACCGATCATCATGCAGTCCGATCGAAGTGGACATTCAAGGTGAAACAATCACCTTCAGGTAACGTAGAAAGATTTATAGCGCATCTGGTAGGAAAGAGCTTTTCCCGGAAAGCTGGGATAGGCTATCAACAAACCATTTCTGTAGTCATGCGATATGATTCAGTGCGTGTTCTACTTGCAACGGCCGCCCAAAAGAAGATTGAAATTCGACAGTTCGACGTCAAGACAGAATTTTTAAATAGTGAGTATAGTGAAACAGTGTATATGAAAATTCCGGAAGGACTCTGTAAAAACCAAGAACATATGGTGTGCAAATTAAAAAAGTCATTGTATGGACTTAAGCACGCATCGCGATGCTAGAATTTAAAATTTGATGCATTTTTAAAATATATTAACTTCAGAAGATCAAATGACGATAAATGTACTTACTTTGGTTCTTTTTGCGATTGTAAAGTTTATCTTGCACTGTATGTCGATGACGGTCTAATTGTAGCAAAATCCAAAAAAGTTCTTGATTTTGTCTCAAAGTTCTTTTGAAATAACTGTTGCTAATTCAGAAATTTTTGTGGAAATGCTAATTGAGAGAAATCGAGAAAAGGAAATTCTGGTGACACATTAAGAAGCATATTTTCACAGAATACTATATCGTTTAAACATGATTGAAGCTTAGCCTATCACTATCTTAGTTAACCCTCTGTCTTAAAATCAGCTGATACACAAGCTTCCTGAGATAAAGAAAATCCGTACAGAGAGACAGTGGGGTCACTGATGCTCTTAGCCATAGTAAGTTGTCCCGACATTGCCTTTGCGGTCAACTGTTGTAGTCAGGTCTATCAAGCTAGCACCTCCACAGACGAAATTCCCAAATTTCTTTTTCAGAATTTTGGGCTTTTTTTAGGATGTATTACCGATTTTTGGGCTTCACTACTTTTTGTGAAAATTCAAATTTTGAGTGGAGGTGCTGATTTGAATCAAGCCAGTACCTCCACTATATATAAATTGTAAGAAAAAAAATCAAACACGTCAGGATTTTGGGCTTTTTTTGGGCTCTTCAAGGCACCAACAACCAATTTCCAAAAACCACCCCTACAAAATATAAAACCACCCCCTATGTACAAAATCAAATTCGGAAAAAACAAAGGACACTAGAATTTTGGGCTTATTTTGGACTCGAAAATGCATTTGAAAAAATCAAAAAACAACCCCCATTTTCAAAAAACCAGCCCCTTTCAAAAATAAAATTTGCGAAATCCAAAATGCAATAGATTTTTAGCTTATTTTAGAGTCTCAAATGCACTTAACCTTATATTAAAAAAACCACCCCTGTGTGAAAAAACGTCAACCTAATAATAAAAACTTAAACCTTAGTGTTGGCATTTTTGAACAGCCCAAAAATCAGAGACTCTATTTGAACAGTAAAATTCGAAAAATATCAGAGAATATAGTAACACTGTATTATTCCGAAAAAGATTGGTTTGCACAAAATTATGTTTGATTGTTAAAGAGGGACTGTTTTTTAACGTCAAGTGTTGGGGACCGAAAATCGGAGTGGGTATTTTAAAGAAGCCCAATAATTATAAACTCTACTGAGAGTGGAAAATTCTCAAAAATATTAATTTTTGACAAAGTCATATATACATGGTAGAGAAGGGTTAATTTTATAAGTTAAGGGTTGAATCCCAAAAATCGGAGTGACTATTTTCGAGGAGCTCAAAAATCAAAGAATACATTGACACTAGAAAATTCTCAAAAATATTATTTCTTGACAAAGTCATTTATACATGGTAGAGAAGGGTCAATTTTATAAGTTAAGGGTTGAAGCCCAAAAATCGGAGTGGATATTTTCGAGAAGCACAAAAATCAGAGACTACATTAAAATAAGAAAATTCTGAAAAAAATAATTTTTTGACAAATTCGTATATACGTGGTAGAGAAGGGTTGATTTTATACGTTAAGGGTTGAAGCGCAAAAATTGGAGTGGGTATTTTCGAGGAGCCTAAAAATCAAAGACTACATTGACATTAGAAAATTCTCAAAAATATTATTTCTTGACAAACCCATATATACACGGTAAAGAAGGTTTCATTTTATAAGTTAAGGGTTGAAGCCCAAAAATCGGAGTGGATATTTTCCAGAAGCCCAAAAATCAGAGACTACATAACCACTAGAAAATTCTCAAAAATATTATTTTTTGACAAAGTCGTATATACGTGGTAGAGAAGGGTTGATTTTATAAGTTAAGGGTTGAAGCCCAAAATTCGGAGTGGATATTTTCGAGGGGCATAAAAATCAGAGACTACATGACCACTAGAAAATTCTCAAAAATATTATTTTTTGTGACAAAGTCGTATATACGTGGTAGACAAGGGTTGATTTTATATGTAAAGGGTTGAAGCCCAAAAATCGGAGTGGATATTTTCGAGGAGCCTAAAATCAAAGACTACATTAACATCAGAAAATTCATCAAAAAATAATATTTTTGGGAATTTTCTAGTGTCAATCTGGTTTCTGATTTTTGGGCTCCTCCAAAATATCCACTTCGATTTTTGGGCTTCAACTCTTAACTTATAAAATCAACCCTTCTCTACCATGTATATATATGACTTTGTCAAAAATTAATATTTTTGAGAATTTTCCAGTGTCAGTAGAGTTTATGATTATTGGGCTTCTTAAAAATACCTACTGCGATTTTTGGTCCCCAACACTTGACGTTAAAAAACAGTCCCTTTTTAACAATCAAACATAATTTTGTGCAAACCAATCTTTTTCGGAATATTGCAGTCTCTGATATTTTTCGAATTTTACGGTTCAAATGGAGTCTCTGATTTTTGGGCTGTTCAGAAATTTCAACACCAAGGTTTAAGTTTTTATCATTAGGTTGATGTTCTTTTATACAGGTGTGGTTTTTCTAATATAATGTTACGTGCATTTGAGACTCTAAAATGAGCCAAAAATCTATTGCATTTTGGATTTTGCAAATCTTATTTTTTGCAAGGGGGTGGTTTTTTGAAAATAGCGGTAGTTTTTAAATGTTTTTTCATGCATTTTAGAGCTCAAAATAAGCCCAAAATTCTGGTGTTCTTTGTTTTTTCCGAATTAAATTTTTTACATAAGGGGTGGTTTTATATTTTGTAGGGGTTGTTTTTGGAATTTGGTTGTTAGTGCGTTTAAGAGCCCAAAAAAGCCCTAAATTCTGACGTGTTTGATTTTTTTTCTTACAATTTTTATATAGTGGAGGTGCTAGCTTGATTCAAGTCAGCACCTCCACTCAAAATTTGAATTCTCACTAAAAGTAGTGGAGCCCAAAAATCGGCAGTACATCCCAAAAAAAGCCCAAAAAAAGCCCGAAATTATGACATGAAGAAATTTGTGAATTTCGTTTGTGGAAGTGCTAGCTTGATAGACCTGTTGTAGTCTGTCTCTGAACAATTATGATCAAACTCACTGGCAGGCAGTAAAACGGATGATAAATATCTTAAATAAACGGTATCTTTATGAATAACGTGTTCAAGCAGTGGGAGATTTTTAAAACGCATAGGGTACCTAGATTCTTACTACGCAGGCAAACGTTGTCGTCTCAAATGCAAAAAATGGATGCTCCGATAACTACTGAAGCTGAGTATGTAGCTGCCTGTGCCACAGACAGAGAGGCCGTATGACTGAGAAGTTTGTTGATTGACATCGGACGCGAATGTAAATGCTCGTAAATTTTTGTTTCTTATTCACACAGTCTTTCCCTCTTTATGTTTATTTAAACATGCACATGAGCTACTGATTGATCACTAAATCTTAATCAATATAAAATAATTTCATACTTAGTTTAATGCGTATTATTAGGTCGACTATATAATTTTATTTATTTTATTTAGTTTATACACTTAATTATAACATTAATCAAGTACTCTACCGATCAGTGCTTGCGCACATTTGAAAGGACCTTTATTATCCTCTTCCTGAGAGGGCTATTTAGTCCTGGGAACTTTCTTAAACAAATACAAATAATCAAAGCGCAAACCGTCAGATGAAAGCCCCAGAGTTCCGTAGAGAATAAAACACATTGACATTCGACATCATTACATTCGTGAAAGGTGTAAGAATGGAGAAATTAAAGTATGCTATTTTCCAAAAAGGAATCAGAGTGCGGATATCCCAACCAAAGCATCGGTCAGGGATTGTTTCAGAAAATGGTGCGGCTGTATTGGCCTTGTATAGAATGCATAAGTATTCAAAGAGTAGGAGTGTAGAGTTTTAAGTTTTAAATTGACTTCTTATGTCAATGTCATCGACGCTTCACTTTCTTGATTATTTTGTGTAATGCGCATCAGCGTCTTCAAAGCAGAGCTTAGATGTAGGCAGTGTTTTAACGTGTTGGAATATGAAAAAAATAATCCAGTAATATAAGAATCTATTTAGAATAAAATATTATGATAATATTTACGTATCAAAGAACGAGAATGCGTGAGGTTTGGCACAGAGTGTTTATAAAAACTATGTACGAAGTTTAAATTAAACGTGACTGGGACAGAGAATCTTTTTACTCTAAGTTTCATTACGTCTCTCTAGGCTGGTCTGGTTAGTTATTTCCTATATAGATCTCAAAGAGTATAGACCTCTGAATAAAAGAATAATTGCTGTAAATAAATTTGGTGTCTTACTGAATTACCTGAATCCTATATGACTGATAGGTTATGGGCCCAGGCATATATTGAAATATAATTTTTTAAAGTTTTTAATAATTCTGAAGCTCATAGTGGCAAATTAGTAGTGAAATTCGAAACAATAGTGAAGTGACAATGCAGTGATAGTATAGTGAGGCTGGTGGATACAAATAGGAAACCTAGAAGAAACATTACACCATTTAATGGGGAAAAATACAAGTGTTTGATAGTGAACGACCAAGTATAATGACTGATGAATGTAAAAAGAAGGGAAGAGTAGCAAAAGGTGCAATTATTTAACATTTAAGTGATGCAACGCTAGGATATGCCACAAGCATTGACACCGCACGGAGTATATAAGGTAAACTAGATTTATTGTACGAGAGGCAGAGCTTGACGACTCAAATGGTAGTAGAGAAGAGATTAATTATTACTCAATTTAAAGAAGATGTTCCCCTCACGAAGCATTTTATGTTTTTCGATGAAATGATAGTTGACTTCGAAGCAGCTGAAGGAACGTTAAAAGAAACAAGTAAAACTGTAAGATTACTCCTGACACTGCCAACAATCTGCGATCCAGTTGTCACAGCAATTCAGACAATATCTGACGATAAATTAACTTTAGCATTTGTGACAACAAGGCTGCTAGAATACGAGATAAAGTTAAGAAATGAAAGAAGCGACACGAGCGGAAAAGTTTCTTGAACAGAGATTCAACCACAGGATAAATTACAGAAACAAAACGAGGGAACTACAAAGAAATTTAACAATCATCGACCAAACTTTAAAAGTAAACCGTTTAATAAATTCACACAAGGATTCAAAAATCAGCAATCTCAGAAGATTCAAAATTTCAAAAAATATCATTTCAATAATTCTAATAATTACTCTTAATAGTGTGAAAACTGCGGACGACGAAACCATGAAAAGAAGAACTGTTACTATTACAAGAAAACGACGCAAAATCCGGAATACCGTCAACGAACAATCCAAACTGTTCAAATGGAAAACACTGAGGGTGGCTTTGCATTCATGGATAGAGTCGGACTATTATCAAAGAATTCACTTAACAGAAAAGATAAGCAGACATTCCTACTTGACTCAGGAGCAACCGACCATCTAATTAACCAAGAGGATGCCTTTTGGATGCAACTGATTTACTAGTAGTGGCGAAGGTTGCTCTCGCAAAGAAGAACGAGGCAATACTGGCGACAAAAAGAGGAACCATTAACGTGACTACAGATCAAGGATTTTCCAGAATCCTGGAGAACGTGATCTACGCCCCGGGGTCCCTTACAATTTACTTTCAGTACGACGATTTCAGCAGGCTGGTATGAGAGTTATGTTTCATGAAAATGGGATAACAACCATCGAAAAATATAACAGAATCATCGCAACGGGTAAGTCAATGAACAGTTTGATAGGAGTCGATTTATTTGTGCAAAATAAAATCTGTAGTAATACAATTGCAAATATAAACACATATAAACTTTGGCACGAACTTGTGGGTCATATGGGAAAGTCAAAATTCTTAGAAATTAAAAGAAGTAATATGCACATAGATAACAAAGAATTAGAAACTATAAAGACCATGAATGAAATCTGTGAAGCTTACATTTATGGCAAACAAGCGCGCTTTAGCTTTTCAAAAGAAAGAAATAGATCACATGTAGCAAGGCCCTTATTCATCATTCATTCAGATGTATGTGGGCCAGTCACACCTGTCACAATCGATGAGAAAAAATACTTTGTGATGTTTATGGACGAATTTACCCATTACACTGTTGTTTATTTACTCAGACATAAATCTGATGTTTTTAAAATGTTTAAAGGTTTTTTTTGCCAGAAGTGAAGCACATTTTGATTTAAAATTAGCGCACTTGCATTGTGATAATGGGACAGAGTAATTATCTAATGAATTTAAGTGCTTTTGTAAATAAAAAGGAATTCAGTATCATTTCAAAGTACCGTACTCACCTTAACAAAATTCAATATCAGAATGAATGAATAAATCATTAACTGAGAAGGCGCGTGCTATGATAAATGGGGTAGAATTAGGCAAAGAACTGTGGAGGAAACGATTTTACCTACTGCTTATTTATTAAACCTTTTACCAACTGAAGCCATTTCAGTAAGCATGACCCCTTATGAACTGTGGCACAATAAAAAGGCTATACTCGATCACTAAAAGGTTTTCGTTGATGGGAAATCAACTAAATATAAAGCAATGATAGTAGTCAAAGGTTTTAGTCAACAATATCTCTCTGATTACAATAAGACGTTTGCACCAGTAGCGCCAATCACTTTCTTTTCTTTCGATTTCTTTTAGCTTTCGCTAATCAGAACAATTTGCAAATTCACCAAATGGATGTAAAGACAGCTTTTATAAATAGTCCATTAGAAGCGCAAATTTGTTTGCAAATACCTGAAGGTATAAAAGCCGATGAAAATCGTTCATGTAAACTAAATAAAGCAATGTATGATTTCAAACAATCTGTTCGGTGTTTTTTTCAACAGTTCGATAAGGTCTTCAAAAGGCAAGGCTTTAAAAATTCCTCAGTGGAACATTGTTTGTATTTTTTGGATAGAGATCACATAAATAGAAATGTTTATCTTATTTTGTACATTGATAATATTTTGATAGTTATTTTTGAACATAATACTATGTCGAATTTCAAACGATATTTAATGCATCAATTCTCGATGGTAGATATGAACGAAGCAAAGTTTTTCTTATGAATAAATATTAAGAGAAAAAACAATATTATTGCTGTAGATCAAAGCGCATACCTTCAGAGAGTTCTAATAAGGTTCAACATGAGTGAATGCAATGGAGTTGGTACTTCTTTACCTGTTAAATTAGATTATGTTGCGTTAGATTAAGAGGTGACTTGTAAAGCACAATGCAAAAATCTGATAGGGTTCGTAATGTATGCAATGTAATATACTCGAACCGATTTGAGCACAGCTGTTAATTTGCTGAGTAGGTGTCAAAATAAAAATAATCAAGAATTGTCGAAATGCTTGAAAAGAGGTTTAAGATATGTTAAAGGATCATTGAAATTGAAATTAATTTATAAAAAGGTTGATTATAAAGAAATTCTAGTTGGCTATGTAGATTCCGATTGGGCAGGTGATGAATTTGGTCGTAAAAGTACAACTGGGTTTTTATTTCAATATTTAATCAGAATGCAGTTACAAATTTATACAATACAAAATACAAAGCAATACAATACAAATACAATAAAAAATTCAGTAGCCACAGCTTCTACAGAAGCCGCATATAAGACACTGTATCAGGGTCTTCATAATAGATACATATTTTATATCATCTCTTTCATAAAACTGTTCATATTAAATCACCGTCAATCGGATTAGTTCATAATAAGTATGGGTCTTGTTCCAATGCGCGTAACATATGACTATATTCTCCGCATGAAATAAAGAGAACAAAATTCAGACATTAATGATGATAATGATTATTTTTGAGTGGTAGTGTTGGAATATGAGCAAAAATAATCCAGTAATATAAAAATCTATTTAGAATAAAATGTTATGATTATATGTACGAATATAAGAACGAGAATGCGTGAGGTCTAGCACAGATTCTTTATAAAAACTATATACGAAGTTTTAATTAAACGTGACTGAGACAAAGAACCTTTTTAGTTTAAATTTGAATGCGTCTCTCTGGGCTAGTATGGTTACACAGGTCTTCGATAGCTCTTAAAGAGTATAGACCTCTGAATAAAAGAATAATTGCTGTGAATAAATTTGGTGTCTTATTGAATTACCTGAATCGCATATAACTAATCTACTGTTCTCCACTGAGAGCAATCCGAATAAAAGTCTCTTTATATTTTAATCACCGAATTATTTATTCACCTGCAAATCTTAACAGAAAACATCGCCTTGCAGCATTGCAAATTATTGGAAAATACAAATGTATATTATTTGACTTAAATGCGAGATATTTCACAAATCGTAGCCGGAAATAGAAAATTGTGAACTCCCATTTTACATTTTGTCACATTTCCCACAATTGAATTTCGATGCGATACGATATGTAAAGATGTGAAAACGCTTTCATTTCCGCATGTAGGAGCCCGAATCCAACCTTCGGCGATAATTTTTCAGGAACAAAAGTATCTTCTAAATTACTAAAACCATGTGCAGTGCGGCGACATATGGGACACCGCTACTAGCTTAGTTACCCAAAATCGTATTAGCGCACTTTCCATCGATCATACTCTGAGAAGCATTAAACAGAACCGGGATTTGTAAAAATCGGTTGCTCCTTTCTGCTCTTTAGAAAAACTTTAATTTTTTGCATGCACGTCACTCAGTGGACAAAATCGCGAAAACCTAGCCAAAAGTATAAAATGTTTATAAAACGGACCAAACTATGTGACTCGCTTATTTTTCAGGTCACTAATTATGAATCTGATGCCAAAAATGCTGAAAACAAAATGGCGGATCGAATATGGGGGACAACAATTTTTTTATGAAACCGTTCACTTTATTGGCCCGTATTGGATCCATAATTATACATGCATAAATTTAGAATTTACACTTGAACTCAGCATCCTGAAAACTCACTGAGTAGCAATTTTTTATTAAATATATTTCACTTTTACAAATTTGGTCGGCCATATTTCCATATTTATAATTTTCACTTTAGATTTGAAATCGAGGACATACAAAAACCCAAAGTAGCTTTTTTAATAAAATCAGTTATATTCTCACAATGAAATTCCGTCATATTGGATCCATTATTTTGAATTTTGATATTTTCACTTTATATTTTAAATCAACGACCCGAAAACCCCCCGTACAGTACTGTTCAGTCATATCAGCTCGGTCTTACAATTTTAGTCCGCCATATTGTACCCGCCATTTTCAATTTGGACATTTTTACTTTGTATTCCAATTATACGGCCCCAAAACGCCTTTAATACGACAAATATTTAAATTTACATTAGTGGAAATTATAAATGCCATGAATATTTAAGGCAGATCATTTAATTGCATTTATTAGAAACCAAAAGTCCTAGGCTGATTTCAAGCCCGAAATCGGATTCAGCATGACAAAATCTTAGGCAAAATATCTGTAACATATATGATATTATACCTGAGCGTCCATGGTGTCCCATAATACAACTTTTTGTGGAATAATGTCAAATTTAACCTACATTTTTAAAGTCAAAAAATACATTTTTTCAGCTCCTCCGTATTTTTTCCGTATTGTTCTCTCCTGGTGGAATATCAGTTAATAAAATTATTCGTTTATATTGGTTGAATATTTTGTTTCGAAATACAAAAAAAAAGAAATTGCCACGCCAAGAGAACGGCGCAAATGGAAGACTACAAAAATATTTGTTTGAGTAACCAAAAATCGTTTACTTGTCTTGAGCTACTCAATTTTTTAACTAAATGTTATAAAATTGGTTAATTTATCATTTTTCTTCAACTATGGGAGTAGTGGCAGTTTTAGACCCATTGTTTTCCGTAAGAAAACCTGACTGTACACGATCGGTATATATCTTGTAAAGAAAAGCAATTTAATCGAATTGACGGGGGTGTTTCTAGCTTCTCTCGAAAGTACAGATAGTTTCCCTGTCTCTGGCGGTCCAATAATATGTTGGCCGTAAGAATCGAAGATGGACTGTGGCCAGTTTGTCAGCTACCAATGTGTCTAAGGCGGTCCTTCGTGTCTTTTATCCCTGTTTCTGGTCTTCCTCTCAGGTCCTTCTTTCTTTATTAGGGAGCGAAAAAGACAATTCGTCTGAAACCGCAATGAATAAACTTCTCAAACCAATTTTTTCTCTTTTGCTCGTATGTCAAAGCAAGTAGAATCGATGCAGATATGCGGCTTACACACTGCTTGCTTGAATATTTTACTTACAAATCTCATCTAACGAATCTCATTCTACTAACTGTCCATCGATAAGTTCTCCTGTATCTCCAATGTACCTTCTGTCATAGCTACCACTTCCTACCCCGTACCGTGTGTCTCTTTCATTCTCTTTAATCACCTCTTCTTCCATTAAACATCACACATATGGCTCGTTTCCGCTAATCTACTCCCTGTCCACTTTTATCCACTCCACCCGCTGCTACTCTGTCCCCTCAACCATCTTACATATATCATATCACCTCGCCATATCTTCTTTTCACTATTTTCTAAAACAAAAAACAAAGTTTGTGAAGCATCTTGAACGTTTGTTGTAAACGTTTGTTTCCCTCGAAAACCCAAACAAATTCAGAAAAAGGGCATCTGGTCGTTTCTCAGAGAGTCAACATTGGTTTTTTACCGTTCCAAGGTCACAAAAAGTATTTTTCCGCAGGTCGTTTTTAACGTGAAATTTCCGCTCTTTTAAACTCCGCAGTAAAAAATAGGGTTTCTCATTTTAAAGAAAGGGTCTTACCTTCATTTGAGATTGAAAATTGACCTCAACACGGAGAAAAATGGAAGGTCTGTTTGGCCATATAAATGTGCAGACAGATCATATTGCAGGGTCGAGTATATGACAGCTCTTGAAGATGGCTAAAGCAGCTATCTCTAGAAGATAAAAACAAGAGGTCCAAATCGACAATCTCAGAAAGAGACTCGATTGTCTCAGACCGTCGTCTCGGTCTTCTCAAGCTAGTTGACCCGATCATTGTGAAGGGTAGGTTTGGAAATCTCAGATGGTTGATCTGATTTTCTCAGACTTTCGACTCCATCAACTGGGTATAGGAGCACGAGTGCATTGACTGCCTCTGCCATCTGTCTTTGCATGAATCTCAGCAGTCGATGTCAGAACTGAAAAATAATTATTTAGTTTTAAATTAATGAATACAATTCAAGTTTATCCTAAATCGATTAATGCTATAATTAACAGTGATTACTTAAATAATTATAATCTATTTCAAACTTACACTAACCTCAAAAAGATTATACTTAAATGTCTTAAATCTCACATTACTTATAGAAAACAGTAACGTTACAATTATTTATTTCAATCTGTTACTTACAGAATAAGATATTTTTAATGAATCCTCAATAAATACACTTCACTTTACGCTGAAATCGTTGGTAAAAACTTTTCTTTTAACATATATCACCATGCGGTCTACGATTCCGTTATGCTAACTGGAGCCAATTAGCGATACCCTTTAAATTTTCACGCGCATGATTGATGCACAAAAATCAAGCAATTGACCATACGCAATAGCTTATCTGCTCCTTCTTGGATGGTCGACATGAGTAAAAACAATATGTGCGTATCAACCATTCCGAAAAGGATACCTTAGTTATCCCTGATAGTGAGTGTGATGCTCTTATATAAGTCAGACTGGCGATAAAATAAGAGTCTTTTTAACCTTGTCGAAAAAAATGGAAAGGACCGTTCGACCATGTAGACAGACTTGCTGGCTCTCTAAATTTAGACCATATAACTTTGACCATCCATTTTTCTCCGTAAAGGTCAAAATTGATGGTACCGTAAAATGTCCACCTCAGTCCTGGCGAACCTTTGTTCAAACCATTTTTTCGTAGATAAAGTATTTTAGAAGATATTTGTGATTATAGATTAAAATGGGTCACCGTGTATATCTCTAGGAAGGAACGCTGAAGGGTGTACTCACCATTTAGAAATATATTTCAGTATTTTAAATAGATTGAACGGTAAAAATATTAATTATTGCTCTCTGTAAACCTATATTCTAATTGAATTGTTCAATTAAAGTTCCATAACTGATAAATTAATTCAAGGAATTCAGGGTTACATTCCGGCGTCTCCATGAATATTTTGTATCCCAATACTGATTTATAATAAATTTCAACCACTTTGTCTGGTTGACATAGAAACTCCGAACATAAACTCCGTAAAAGCTCCCGCCACAACTCTAACTCCTTATTGAACATGAGTTTATATTTTGTTTCTGTTCGGTGCGAATTAATTATATTCACTCTGAATGCACTTCAGAATCATTTACTCTATTTTACTCTAGACTGAAAATTCAGTGTTGAATGTATTCGATACTAAGTCGATTTCATACTTCGAAAAATTGTACTCTCAACTCGGCTAGCCATTTACTCCGCAAATGTTTAGCAGTACAGAGACGAAAGGATTCTTGATTGTGATTCAGGACAGAGTTGTTATCACAAGATATTATCTCAAACATTTGTTTCATCAAGTCTTAGTTGTCAAGTACTGATTGTATAGGGATACCAACGAATCTATCAAGCACATTATTGATGGTTATCGCTTAAGGGATCGGAGAGAGTACACACAGACATAATGATGTAGCAGGCAATGTATATCAATAACTTGCTCTAAAGCTAGGGAGAGGTTGGCTAATGGCATTGCTAGTCAATGAAGTATCTAAAAAAGTTGCCATTGCAGAGATTCTTAAAAGTTATCGTTATTATTATCTGGAATTATTAGTTGAATCGCACAACGAATTTCAAGTATAAACGCATTTTTGAAGTGAGTAAATATTATTAAAAGCTCGAAGTTTGACTTAAGTCTTAAGTGGTGATGAAGTGCACTGTTAAAAAGTTGAGGAGTAAATGGCTAGCGAAGTCGAAAGTACAATTTATCGGAGTAATATATCGACTCAGTATCGAATACCTTCAACGCAGCACAATTTACTCCAAAATAAAATAGATTGATTTAAAGATTGTGTAGTGCATTCAGAGTGAATATAAGTAATTCGTACCGCCCAGAATCAAAACCATAACCCATTTTCAATTCGCAGTTAAAGAATCGTGGCGGGACTTCTTACAGAGTTTATTTTAGGAGCTGCGTTTGCAGATAGCTTGCAAAGAGGAGTTGTTCCTCGCATTATAGCCACCAGTCAAAGAGTGTGAAACGACAAACCCGAAAAGACGAAAATCCGCAACTTTAATTACGCAACTTTAATTGAACAATTATAAATTTTGTATATAACAAAATCATTCGTTATCAATTTTTACTCTCGTCATTTAATTAAAGATTCCTAAATAAATTAATGTAAGGAATTCGGGCTTACGCACAACAACAATTAATATTGTTATTATAAACTCTATTTACAGTACGTGAGTCTATTTCTAAATAGTTAAGACTCCCTTCACCGTTTCTATTTCGCGATATTTACTCATTAAAATCAACTCCTGATGGTATCGTGAGACACAAATAGGGTCAGAGCGGAGTTGATTCAAGTAACTCCAGACAGTACAGGTAGGGAGACCTTTTCAAATAGTTCCATTTTAACTTCTATTCTTCTACTGCACTGGCCGTTTTCTCAAAACGGTGGGACTTTTATAGGGTATGCTTTGAAGTTGATTTTAAACTGCAAACCGAAATCCGGAAGGCAGAACGAGAAATCCGTGTTTGTATCCACAAGTTTAATTTTCGTCTACGTTAACTTAAAATCCTTCTAAATACAGTCTGTCAAGTTAAAGCGTGGGTGGCTTTACTCGCAGTCGGTAAGGTGTATCGACATGATTTTGGTGTCAAAATATTAAGAAGAGCTTTTCATGCTTTTCGATTTAACATTCAGTTTGCTTTCAATTCTCATCTTGTTACCACGTTACAAAAAATGAGTTCCGTATAGGCTTCGCGCTTCGAGGCTGTGTTCCTTTGTTCCC
>NC_046659.1:35228099-35231353 GCF_010883055.1 Belonocnema kinseyi
TGAAAGAGGGAGCTCTTCTTAATATTTTGACACCAAAATCATGTCGATACACCTTACCGACTGCGAGTAAAGCCACCCACGCTTTAACTTGATAGACTGTAACAAGCTATCTAAAGTTTTCACTTTGCATGTGAAGGAATTCTGTGTGAAAACAAACTGCAGCTGGATAAATAATTAAAGTTTATCTTATTTAATATAAAAAAAGGTTATCATTCTTTTTCTGAATAATTTCGCAAAGAACGTTTAAATATGTGCAGTCGCAACGTCTATAGACATATACTACCCTGCAAAAGTTTGGACTCATTTAGAAAAATCGTTTGTACTAAACTTTTATTTGTGATATTCTTCAGTTTTTTTCTGGAAAAATTTGGGAAAATCAATCCAGCAGTTTCTCATCAATATGTTGGCCTTTCGATTTCATAATTGCCCTACAAATTCTGAGCATTCTTTCCACCAATTTGTTGAAGTCTTTCTGGTCGCAATCGTTGCCAAGGCTGCTAAAGACATTGCCACAAGTGAGATTCGCTGGTTGGATGCAGTTTCCGCACTTCTGTCCAGCTCATCCCACAACAGTTCGATGGGATTTGCATCCGGCGATTGTGATGGCCATTACATGAATTTAAGAGTGCGTGCAGCTTTTTCGTTCTTAAATAGTTCGTACAAAGTTTTGATGTATGTTTAGGGTCGTTATCTTGCGGAAATGCAAACCCTTCTCCTATCAAATCGATGCCAGATGAAATAGCGCTTTGCTGAAGTATCCGGTTATAATCTTCTTTCCGCATTTTTCCGTCGACTTTTACCAATGTGCCGACACAAGCGTAGCAAAAGCAACCCCATACAATCACATTACCACCGCCAAACTTAACTGTTCGCTTTACACATTGAGGTGCGTGCCGTTCATTAGATTTCCTGCGGCAGTACATTCGCCGTTTGCTACCGAAAATTTCAAATTTGGACTCATCGGTCCATAACACCTGTTTCCATTGATCGATAGACCAATTTTTGTGTTATTTTGCCTATTTGAGTCGTTTACGGACGTTTATCGATCGCAGCAATGGTTTTTTGGCAGCGACCCGTCCATACAAACCGACATCATGCAACCGAGGTGTGACCGTTGTATCAGAAATCGGCTTCGGTAGCGTTTGATTAATCTTGGCCCTGATATCTGGCACTGTGTTGAGCCTGGGCCGCTTACTTAACACTTGTGTAAGTCAACTTTTTGTCGTCTTTCTGGGTCGACCCGAGCGTTTCGTGTCGGAAAACGATTTGGTTTCAGCGAATCTCTCCAATGTTTTACGGACTCCTTTCTGTGAAACTCCCAGTATTTGTGCAATTTTTCGCTGCGAATGGCCGGTTTCACTTAAAAGTACTATCTGAGCACGTTTGTCTTTGGGTATTTGTCTTGCTTTTGCCATTTTCAAGAACATAGACACAATTTTGAAGTGGCAATATTGATAAAAATATTGTCTTTCAAGTGTCAGAGTCACGAAATTTGAGGTTATTATACAGACAATCGACGGCAGATGGAGTTCGAAGTCATTGGCGCGCATTTTAAAGTATCGATGCATTAAGCAAAGATTGATTCGAGGTAAAAAAATGTTGAAGTAATTAAAAATGATATATTTTAATATTGTCGATTTTTGAATAGTTTTAAATAAACATACTTTCATACAATAAATAAATGATAATTAAAAGAAAATGCTCAAAGTTTATCGATACAATATTGTTCGGAACAAATACGTTGTATAAAACGGTCTTAGAACGATAATTTAAGTGATAATTCAAAAAAAAAAAAGATTTTTCTAAGTAAGTCCAAAGTTTTGCAGGGCAATGTATGTGTAAGCAATCATAAACTTCCATCAGATGAAGTTTTCAGCATAATTTGTAAATTTTCCCTGTAAAAATTTACTTCAATTGACCCAGCAGCTCGTGAAGTAAGAGGGTTTTATTGTTTGCGCGGTGGCATGAGATTTAATTCGCAGCGGGGCGACATGCCCTCATCTTGGTCTATGCGTGGAAAATGTTATTCTCCATCAAGAAATCTTATATGAATTCAAAAGTTTGAAAAACTATTTATTTAACACAAAAAATATAAATATTAGTAATTAAAGTAAGTTTCTAAAATGGTTTTTAATTTATTATATTTCCCACTCATTAATTGTAATTGAGCAGATTTGTATTTTAAAAAAGTTTATCTTTTTTATTATGGTAAACTTTCGATGATCGCAACTATATATTATGAGGTATTATATTTCCAATGAGACTTTTTCGTTTTTAACTAAAAGAAAAGAATATAACTATGCCATAGATTATTCATACTAAATTTACGCTGTAAATAAATTTTACGCTATGCACAATTATTTCTTTTTCTACA
This sequence comes from Belonocnema kinseyi, assembly GCF_010883055.1. Taxonomy (NCBI): domain Eukaryota; kingdom Metazoa; phylum Arthropoda; class Insecta; order Hymenoptera; family Cynipidae; genus Belonocnema; species Belonocnema kinseyi. Next base: position 35,230,474 of record NC_046659.1, read on the forward strand.
TATTTCAAAAACGAAGAATGTTAGAACTTTTTCCTATTTTAAACAAAGATGAAAAAGAAAATTTAACATTGAATTATTGATTTTAAAAATAAAAATTGTATTGAAACATTGTCACAGGCTTTTCCGCTCTTCAAAACCTTAGTTCTAATAATCGCTAACGCGGCGCTGCCGATTACTGCCTCTCAGTCACTATGGCTGTAAATTACATAGCCATCGAGATCGAGAACACTGTGTTTATGTTAACAAAAGTACTGCAATTTAGCAGTGACACATAAATTTTCTTATATGTATGTGTTCAGAAAGATTTAAACTTTCATATTCGATGTTTTCTCCCAAAATTGCACAGATATCCAGACTACTAAGATTCAATATATGCGCAAAACTGATATGTTAACATAAGGCTCTACATTTAATCCAGGAACTTTATGAACAAATATCTCAAAAAAAAGTTCGTTTGACTTAGCTGAAACTTTTCAGGGTGATGTAAGGACTATGGAAGTACATAATATTTTACGAAAAAATGGACCCGACATTGATTGTCTTTATCATAGAAATTTCTCTTCATCCAGTTAACCAAATCTTGCAGACAACCTAAACAACCAATACCCATACGTATAGCGAGCTATGAGATGAAGTAAAGACAATATGGAAGGATGAAAAAAAGATTATTATACTATTAAGCCATTTCTCTTTCGGTGTAGGTGCACGTCTCTGCAACGTGTTTAATATATGTATACCTGCGTTCTCCTGTCTCCAACGTGCTAAGTCAATCTATTTGCTATACGTTACTACTTAAAATGTTCTGACTTCATCTATAACTATTCTCGCCAGCTTACAACTTTCTGGCACAATATTCCCTATATATTAAGCGTTTATTATT
>NC_046659.1:35231453-35235447 GCF_010883055.1 Belonocnema kinseyi
ATGCATATACGTCACGGGACGTGACAATGGCAGTGACTTAAAGCCAACGCGCACTGCCGCTGTAGAGCTCCGGTTTTCGGCCTTTGTTACTAAGAAGGAAACCTATCAAGGTGTATCCCTTCGATCTTCTATAAATTTATATATGTTGTAGGGCATCAAAAACTCAGCGTCACTTTTTTTTTATCTGCGGCAAAACACTTCTAAGGAATGAAAACAACCCTTGACATTAATCCCGAAAAATTAGTTTTTTCAATTTTAAAGTAAACCAATCAATTATTTTCTTTCAAATCAATTGCATTTTATTTCCCTATGAACTTCGAACATGTGGGGGATATTGCAACGCTTGGGTGATGCTATCCTTATGTTTTGTGGGGCAAAAACTTTTTTTTTCAAATTTTGCGTAACAAAAATTGACTGTTTGATTAAATCTGCAAAAAACCTAGAAACTTAGGGTGCGTATTTAAATATTCTGTTTAGTGTGCAAAAAACTTGAATTCGCTCTTCGAATTGTAAGAGTAAACTATCCTTACATTATTTCCACTTTTAAATTTCTTGAAATAATCCCTATTATTTGAAATCAATTCTTAAATTGATATGCAAATGTAATTTAAATTGTATATTGTTCTATATAAAACTTGGTAGGTAGGTGGGCTGAAAACAACCGCGCAATGTCACTCTCAAAAAGAATTTTTCAATTGTCAATATCAATATCAATATCAGTATCAATTTCGCAATATGCTTACTTGTTTTCATTTCTTTGAAACGAACTGTGCCTTTAAGAATATCATTATCGAAGGGATTATTTCTATATTTGAAAACGTTAAGGTCTGGTTTATAATGGGCTATGTATTTATAATATGTTCTCGTGCACTTGTAGCAAACACTGAATTTAAAATGAACATAAAGCAGTATTACATTACTAACTGCACTGCGCTGTTTTAACCAAATGATTCATTTTGACATAAATATCACTAATACTTACTGATTAAAGCAGTGCCGTCTCGAAAAAATATTTTGAATAATACATTATGTAGAGATAAGGAATTAAGCGAAAACATTTTATAAATACAACGTCGATTATAAACCAGATATTGACATTGTTTTCAAATATAAAAATAATATCTTCGATAATAATCTTTTTAAAGTCGCAGCTGATTTTAAAGAAATGCAAACGATTAAGCATCTTGCAGAAGTGATATTATTGCCGAATTACGCATAATTAATTGACAGTTATTTGGTTTTAATGATGTGTCTCGTTATAGCTAACAATCGAAAAATTATTTTTGGGGGTGACATTTAGAGGCTTTTTCACTCTTTTGACTTACCGATAGGTAAATGAGAATGATATCCAACACCATTTTTTTGCATATTAATTTAAGTATGTATTACAAATGATAATGAGCACTGCATAAGATCTAGACGTGGAACTAACGTAAGGGTAGTTTACCCTCTGATAATTAGAAGGGCGAATTCCAGTTTCTGCACTTTGAACAGAATATTTGAATACACACCCAAAGTTTCTTACCTTTGGTTCCCAAAAATAAACTGAAATTTTTTTTTTGTAAATAATTTAATAAATGGAATACAGCGGTAGTTTACCCACTAAAGATTAAGATTTTTTTCACTAAAATGCTGAAATATTTCAACATCAGTTTCCTCTTAGCTTCATAACAGAATATTCTTTTCTCAGATTTAATAAAACTGTGAATTTTTATCACGAACATTTATAAAAAAGATTAGTTTTGCTCCCGAAAACATAGAGGTAGCATCCCTGAATGGTCAAAATACCCTGCACATATTCGAACTTCGAAAGGAAATAGAATTCAATTGATTTGAAAGAAAATAATTGATTAGTTCACTTTAAAAATGATAAAACTAATTTTTAGGGATCAATTTTAAAGGTTGTTTTCACCCCTTAAAAGTTTTTTTCCGCAGATAAAAAAAAGACGTCTCGCTTAGTTTTTCATGTCCTACAAAATGTATGAATTTGCAGAAGATCGGAGCGATGCACCACGATAGGTTTCCTTGTAAGCCACAAAGCAGCAGCGGCACACAGCAACTAAACGCTCCAGCGGCAGCGCGCGTTGACTTCAACTCGCTGCAATTTTTATTATTTTTGACCGATTTCTATCAAATATTAAGGAAAACTTTCTTAAAGCCTTGTGAACAACTTTTTTGTGGCACGTTATTTCAAATAACATTTGGTCGATGACCGACTCACTAGTCGAAATTGGCGAAACATGTTTTTCGTTCAGAATCAATTTTTTATTAAACGAAAACCAACAAATTAGTTTTTTAAGCAAAGTGCGTCACTTTTAGTCATTGCTTATATATTGAGAATACACAATACAAATTTCAAGCATATTTATAAACAAACGGCCGAATAATCGTTAGTTGTTTTATAAAAGATTGATTTTTTATTTGAAAATTCTTTAAGTTTCTATTGTTTATCATGATAACTAATTGTCGAATCAAAAAGTTTCACGAGAAAAATTTGTCGCTCGTGTTAAGCTGAATACGAAGGTATATTTTGTTTCGCTTTTTGGGTTACCATTTTTTTATCGATAGAGTGTGCCGAGTGAATAATACTTCTACGCGGTTTCGAGCGCTTAACGAGTTGTTGCATCCGTCAAATCAATTATATCGCTAACGCCAGTGACACAGACTTTAACGGAAACTTGCAGGCTACCATAAAAAATGTGATCGATAAGTATATTGAGCTAAGATATGAAGTAAAGACAATCTGCAGGGATGTAAAACATGTATTTTACATATTCAACCAATTGTGATTTCAGGTACAAATAGCAGCTCAAAAATCGGATTTATAAAAAACTTTTAACATTTGTACTAAACTTTCTACACCACGAGAAATTCGGCGACAAAAACCCTATGTCGTAACAGATAGCAAATCTAAAAGGTATCTAGATGTGATTTATTTCACCTGCAACACTACTGTCCGCTGTATAAGGTCAACGACAGTAAATGACAAATTCCATACTGCACCATAAACATACATAATTTGTTGCCTGCAACATTATCGTCGAAGATATTTCAAACATCGCATTAAATTCATAAGTTTATTATCACATCAAGCACTTCACTTAACCCATATCACACACACTATAATATAGCTAAATGTAAAATGCGCAAACTAAGTAGGAATAATTTTTAAGGTGATTTAACAATTTTTGACTGATTTCACACTTTACGTCACAATTAGAAGGATTATGGAAGCTAATTCCATAGAAGAATAAGTGAAGTTAAGAGCAAAGCATGTTTTTAAATTTTGATATGAAAATTTATTTATATAAATATAGATTGTTCTGTAAACGAGTACCATCTTTAAATTACCTACCTTCTTAACTCATTGGTAACAAGAAATTTCGGTTTAGCAGTATAATTACAAAATTTTTATTTTTATAACGATTATATTATGTATGGAAAGCTATGAAATATTCCTAGGTTCAGTATTTATACTACACTCGAAATTGAATTAGTGTACCGTGAAGACCTCATGAAAGATTTCTCATCTGTAACGACCGAACGGCATCAATTTATAGATTCGCACAAATCAAGTTTACGGAAACCCAAGTTCCACTGTATTACGGTCACCATTTTGTGTTTCAGAAATAAATACTTTTATAAGGGATCGAGAAATTTGTTATTGGGGCGCATTACCTGCTATACTCCATCGAAAAAATTTTTAGGAAGGTATATCGAAAAACAAAACTGTCAGAACAATATTTCATAAAAAAATTAAATAAAAATGGTGCCAATTATGGGAACCATAGTGCGGAAGGGGTCCGAGGGATCGTCGATACGGAAGACAGGGGTGACAGGGAAGACAGGGGTGCAAGGGATAAATGAGTAGTGTTTTAAGAAGGGCAGACGAGGTTATAGGTGAGTATGGGGAAGGGTGTTGAAAGGTTGAAAGTTTTCAGTCTTGGGGTAGTGGTAGGATGGAAAAAGGGGTCGTTCACGAAATACGTGATTC
>NC_046659.1:35235547-35246289 GCF_010883055.1 Belonocnema kinseyi
CAGAAGTTCCTGAAAAATGTATCACGTATTTTTTAAATGGCCCCAAAAGAGTTCGACGACAGACTAAATAGAAATGAATAGGTGATAAAAAAGCGAATGGATGTTTAATAGTATTCTGATAGATGGAAGTCAAAATGTCAGTCAATTACTGGCCAATTTATTGAAATTATGTCTGAGAAATTCTCAGTACATATTTGGTAGACGTTTCGACTGTACGTCGACAGTCCTCGTCAGTATAAAATATTTCTTTCTACGAAATTTTGCACCTGTTAAATTTAATTTGTTGGTTACTGAAATGACTCCGTCTGCTGGACGGACTTAAATAAAGATTGAGATTATTGTTGACATTGAAAAACACACATTTATCACATGCCGTCCGAATCTCTCTAACATAATTTCTATAAATTGAACACGAACTGCTCTTTTTCTATTCACTGTAACAAAGAACACGTAACTTCTAAAAATGATCAAATAAAACCTTCAGTGAATTTAACGGACTAAGAGTGTTGGATCGTTGTATCGCATCTTAAATTATTCGAACATTATCACAAGAAATATTCAGGATTTTTGTATAATAAAATTAGATTAAAAAATCTGCCTGCTTCATGGGTACACGCTTATCGCGCGCTACGGGCGCGGCTCGCAAGTTTGAGCTCACCTGGAGCGCGTCTAGTAATTCTCGCGCTTCACATTTTGATAATTATTCTTTGCATTTGGATTGCATGAATAAAACTTGATCAAAAATACCTCTTTTAGATAGATTAAGTTTCTCAAAGCTCTGTGAGCTTTGAGGTACACATTCTCATCATGACAATTGCGCTGCACGCTCGATTTTCGACAGATATTTGCAAACAGGTTTTGCTCAATCTTTTTTTTCGTAAATTTCATCATTTTTTGAACAAATTTCTTATTTATTTATTTTCATTTTAGATGTTATTTTTCATGAATAAAACAAAAAGTACGCATCCTACCAAGGAGTGATTCCTAACGAAATTGTAGATCTTTTTTGGTATAACAATTTTTGTCAATTCACCTTTTTTCGTATCCTACATAGTTTTACAAGAAAATTCCAAAATCTGTTATGACAGTCTTGTATGGCTTTTAAAAAGCAATGGTTTTCTTCTTTTGGCTTTTTAAATAGCGTGCGTTGTTTGACCTAAAATTTTGAATTTTGGCTGATTATAATTTTCTAAAAAATACTATAACTCTGATAATTTTTTTTTTAAAAAAGTCGTAGGGATAAATTGTTTGTCCATTTTTAAACTATAAATATCCGTACACGGAATTTTAAAATTCAGAAAAAAGTGGTCTCAAACATTTTTAAAAGGCGCTCACTTTTTGAATCTTTTTTTTAAATAGCTGATTAACGAACTTCTCCTTTCTTTTACGGTCTAAAAAAAGTGTGCCAAAGATGGATTTGATCCATTCATTTTTTCGAGTTATTGTGTTTACAGCCGGACGGCTGGACGGAGAGACAAACAGATTATGAGAATGTAAAAAGCTTAAAAAAGTTTCCAATTATGATAAATATGAAATTAATAATACTTACATCTATATTCGCAACTCAGTGTAGTTGCCATCAACTGTCTAAAGGATTTTTATCCAATTTTAAGGTTAAAGATATTTGATAATTATTTGCCCTAGTATACGAGTATTCAAGAATGTTAAGTAACATCAAAATCATATACAATCCACCTACATTAATATTATTAATTATATTTAAGAGTACACTAAGTGTCTTTCTGAATAAATGTAAATCAATTTTGCTTGCTGATAAACTTGTCTTCATTCGCTCTCTAAAGCTGAATCAGTGAACTTAGTGAAATGTAAATAATTTCTCGTGCAAATTTACTATTTAAATTTGAGAGAAGTCGATCACTAATGATTATTAGAAAACTACTACAGTAAAAGTCCGACAACTTTCTAACTTCGGGGCTGTAGGGGCGGAAAATTCCAGGAATTTCGGACTTATCGGACGCCCCCTCTAGTAGCACGATATTAGGTTCGCGCTTGCGTAAATCATGGGCACAAATCATGAGCAAAATAGCACACGTAGTGGGAGAACCACAATTAGTGTACGTGCCGTACGCGTGATGACGTTTTAAGGGAGGGTACACATATCGTGCGGCAAGTTATCAGACTTGTACTGTAAATCGTTTGGTCCAAATATTTACTAATGCGGTAGTGGGAAAATACTGATATCTTAGCAAAAGTATGTTAATTTATTCAGAACATATATTAATTATAGTAAGATTATAGAAATAGAAAACGCATATTTTCAACTTTATCAAAACAATAACATGGTTTTGTATTGTAATTTGTATTTAGGCAACGTTTTTTTTAGCAAAATAAAGCATTGCTAAATAAAGCCATTTCTCAACAATGAATATCACTTAAAAGCATGTACTCAGAGGAACACTACGATACTTGGTAAAACGCAACAGCAACAATAAAAATTTTATTCACAGAATCGAACAGAAAGTTTCATCATTAATTACAACGGCACAAAAAAAGTGGTCTACCCGGCGGACGACACCAGCATATCGATATGTTTCTAAGGTCGCTGAATCCGAATCCAGCGTCCAAATAACCCAGGTGGCTGATAATTTTTCGAAAAACGCAAAAATAGATGTAAATTCTACGAAAACAGCGATTGTTGTGTATATTTTTGCAAAAAAATGTATTTTTTTTCATGCAGGGTGATCTTAATCAGCACATTTATATGTTTTTGGGGTCGCTCAATCCGAATCCGATGTCCAAATAACCGAGTTGGCTCATATTTTTTCGAAACCCGCAAAAATAGACGTAAAATCGATGAAGACCGTGATTTTTCATGTATATTTTTGCAAAAAAATGAATGAATGTGCGGTGGCCTTAATCAGCATACCTATATGTTTTCGGGGTCGTTGAATTCTAATCTGGGGTACAGATAACCCAGTTGGCTTACATTTTTTCGAAAACCGCAAAAATAGACGTAAAAATGACGAAAACGTTTATTTTGCGTTTTTTCGACAGAATATGAGCCAACTGGGTTATGTGGTCGCCGGATTCGGATCCAGCGACCCATAAAACATATAGATATGCTGGTGTAGTCCACCAGGCAGACCACTTTTTTGTGTGCCGGTGCTATTAATAAAGTAAATCACAAAACAATTGTTGAATAACTTTACCAATTGAATTTAGTAAAATAAACTTGTGATTTTTTAGCAGTATATTAGTCACATGCTAAAATATTATTATTTTGTTAGCCGAACACTCAACTACTAATTAAATAAGAAAGATTTTCACAACTTTCGACTTAGATAGCATTCACAGCACACCAAAACAAATATTTCAGACAAGAAAATTTAAATATCATAATATAAGCACAGCGTGCAATATATACAGTGTTGAACATAAATACATAACACACAGTGAGACATTACAAGTTTCATGAAGGGTCTAATCGAATTAACTTCATTATAGAAGAACACATTTGCATATCGGACTTGGCACGTTAATCCTGAAAGTTTTTGGGCAATCATCCAAATGAAAATACAAATGAAATTCGGGAGACCAAATAAAGGTATTCATCTTAATAGCATTATTCCGATTTAGGATGGTTAAAATTTTGAACCATCAAATTTATAAATGATACGGCGGATAATGGTATTTTATTAATAACAGATACACTGTCGTGTCCCTGATTCGAAAGCATATTATTTTTTCTGAAATATTCGAATGCATGTACGCGCGCGCGCGTGTATGCGCGGGGGTGCGTGTGTGAGCTCGCGTCAGTTTGCGGGTGTGTGAATTGCGTGGCATGGAGGGTGCCGTGAGTTATGAGTGCTCTGTGATATCAATGCATCAATTTGGCTAAACGAAGGATTAATTTAATAACAAGTCAGCAGAAGGGGATTGCCAAATGATCTATAGAGAGGGGCAGAAGCGCGTAGACTGTATAAGCAATACTCCCCAATAGCATGTCTTTTTCCATAGTATGCATATATATACTTTCCCCGTTATTCCTTTTTTATTGAATGACTTTTACTCACTTTTAGCGAGAGGCTATTTGATATGTTGCCAAGTAAGTAATGAAACTTTCTTTCGGATCATATAAAATTTTTCGAAGTTTCATGACAATATTTATCACTACATTAATTATTATAAATTCCACAATATGACTCTGTAAAAACGAGCGACCTTTTTTACGGTATCATTTTTTTAATGTCCTTTTTCAGAATAGGTTAACTTAATGCTGTTATTTTCAATATAAGAAGAATAAATCTGGGTTCACACCAGTAGTTTCAGTTTAGTACCACTCGAGACTGTTTTTTCTGAATCTTATTTTAATACCTGAAATAAGCTCTGAAATAATACTTTCTCTGTTGCGTTGATATCACATTAGATTATTATGCGACTTTACAGGAAGGCGCCTTAAGCCTCTTCAAATTTCTACGATTCCAATTAGACATATTGATCAATTTCAGCCACACGTCAAAATTAAATGTTTATATTTAAATGGTTGAATTTTTGACCTTCCAATTTCATAATTGCTGGGTGATAAATGTTTAATTTTTTTAAATATATACTTTTCAAAAACTTAAGTTTTAAAATAATAAAATGATATATTTAAAGAAATATCGTCAATTTCTACAAAAACGTTTTAGTTTTGGGTGCTAAATGTAATTAAATTTTGTTTCAAGAGTTTTAGTGTTCCAGGGCATTCCAGGGCATTCCAGGATTTTCCAGAAATCATAATTGGATTATTGATTCAGGATTGTAGAATTCTGAATGCTTGAATTTTCAAAAGCGTGAAAAACAGAAACTTCACGGACATTTTAGTCGTGCGGGAAATATGTGGAATTTTATTTTTAAGGCAAGAATTTTTTCCCGTGCAGATATTTCCCCATCTTTCCCTATTCTTAGATGGGTTCCGATGGGGTTCCTATCATTAGTATCTAGTCTAGAAAAAACTGATGGGTGCAGTATCAGATTCTAGTGAAGAATTTCGTGCCTCGTATACGTACGGCAAATCGATCTGTATTCTGTTTTTTTCTCAAAGAAAAAAATTTCATACTTATGAAAAACTGTAAATGTGCAGAAAAAATTAATATTTCTGCCATTGTAACAAGTTTTAAAGTAGTCCCTAACGGGAAAACACAAAATTTACAGGAAGAAAAATTGGTAATAATTAAAAAGATTTATTTAAAAATTATTTTATTGATATTCCTGTTAACAATTCGTATACCTTACAGGTACATAACGTCATATAATAATGAATATTTCATTAGAAAAAGAGAGTTTAAAATTTGGTGAGCTCTAGCTTATGAGTATGGCCTTTTCATCGACTATCAACTCGAAGGTTTAGCGTAATGGTGAAAACTCCAGACGTCAAATTTATAGATTTAGGGAGAGATGTAGGTGTTTGATACTCCGTAGCGTTAGAAATGTCATTTGTAATATAATTTTTTTTATTTATATATTTATGCACTCTAAATAGGAACATTATTATTTAAAGTAAAAATACTCGCAATCAATTAATATTTATTTTTTAAATACCTTTTTTTCATATGAAATAAATATTCATCAGCTAATAGAAAGGGCCCAGACGGGGTCCTACTTATCGTCCGGCGATAAAAGAGCACTCTCGTTAGGGCCTGCTCAGAAATTCTAGCTACAACCTGGCTAAAACAGTTTTGCAGAAGTAGTTAGGCCCTCTCTATTTTACTAGACGAGCGCCTAATTAGAAATAGGGTAATCTATTCAGGGCCCTACTAAACTCCAATCGAAATTTCTACATGTGTTATTTTCCGTATAACATGGAATATCATGAAACTTTATTTGATGGTCTTCCGGATAAAAAGTTCCTATATAGTCGAAATGCCGTTAAATACTGCGTACTCTCTAAATCTGAATCAGAGGATGTTCGCTGATTCTCAGCTATAAGTATACCACTGATTTAATCAGTGTATATACGCTGATGAAATAGTGGACCTTGCGGCCCCTAACGGCCAAATCCCACTGATTCATCAGCGTATATACACTAATTGAATTAATGGTATACTTATAGCTGAGAATCAGTGACCTTTCGCTGAGTCTGATTTAGAGAGTATAGGTATAAAAAATCGTCACCGGGGCATTTCTATTTCGAATTTCAAAAAACTGATTTTCGAAAAAAACGCATCTAAAGTTAACGAGAGCAACATAGTCCAGTAGAATTTAATATATTTTGATACATTTGCGGCTGGATACCATGACACCTATCGATCCGCAAAATTTGGAAAAAATGTAAATTATTTGTTGAAGACTCTTGCTCTACGTAGAAGAAATAAATTTTCCAAAGAAGTTAAAACTTTTGATAAAATATAAGTGTAAATTTTGATACTGTTTTATTAATTGCGTGTACAATTTGTTGTATTTCTTAGTAAAAGACTTTCTTTACAAGGTCGATGCAATCATTTTTATTTAACTATCGAGGAAATCACGCTGATTACCACTACTTATTTACTTTGCAAATATCTCGATGGCTTTTTGTTTAAAAAATTTGTATTAAGAAGATACTTATAGTTTATATATCCTTCATTTTAAACGTGATTTTCAAAAAATATCAATAAGCAAAACTTTTTTATGGTAGCGGCACAAAACAAGCGTGTTCTACGTCTTACACATTCACCATGATATCCCTCTTTTCGAGCTGTGCAAGCAGACGCATACATAATTTTGAACCAAAAAAATGTAGGGAAAGCCATAGGAGAGAGCTGCCGTTATGGCTTGGGTAATGTTTTCGAAGACCCTGATAGGTTCGGGCCTCGGCCCTCTGCTACCACTCGTTGCGGAAAAATTTCCATCAACATGAAAAGGATAAAGATGCTCTCTTCCTTGATATGCCATATACTATTCTCTTATAGATTTTCTTTTTTGATTTAAACCATTTTGTCAACTGAGGTCTTATAAACAATTATACCAATAAATCATTTCAGTTTTGGGGTAGGCGTGACTAAATTGACGAGAGTATAAATTTTTAGATTGATCTAGAATTTTCTTTTTATTTATTTAAGTAACACGTTAATTCCGCAACACTACTCCGAAATAGGCTGCTGATCAATCTATCAAGCAATACCCCAAGTGGAGTGTCTCACAAAGTCATTATGTGAGGTTCCGTAATCGGGTCCATTAGTATCCAAAGTCTTTCATTTCAGATCTCATTCACTCTACTGATATTCTTTTTATTAACTGTTTTCCGCCATACTTTTTCATTCTGGCATACTTCTTTAGCTTCCTACACGTCTATGCATATCTCATGCCAGCTTTCGTGTTTCTATGGTTTCTTAAATTTATTCTAATTAGGGCCTGATTTACACATTCTAACCATTCTTGCCGTGGTCTGCCTCTGACCTCATTTCCATTTACTTTACCTTGGTACACTTGTTTCGTTAGTCGATCATCTTCATTCTTTCAATATACGCGAATCATCTTAACCGATTCCTTTCCCATGTGTCAATTAGATTCTCTTCTGCAAGGCATTCTTTGAGGACCTGCAATAACGATAACTTTCTGACCCTCGTTTATGCACCGATCTAACTTCTCGTCTACTTTTCCATCACTAGTAAAGGCTACCAAGCTAGACGTACCAATTCTTCTTAACTTGTTCTATTCTCTCATCGTCTAAGGAAATGTTGTATATTTGTTTTCTCACTCTTTTTTTCGAATACCATAATTTTAGTTTCTTGACGCTAATTTTGAGGGCGAAGGTCAATTTGCTCTTAGTACCTGCGAAAGGTTCTCCCAATATACGGCTTCCCCTCACTCAGGCGAACTGCTGTAGTCGATCCTGGCCAGTAGGAGTCCTTTGTACCCGAGGGGCTATTCACTCTGAAGTCAAACGTTTTGAACCTTAGAATTTTTCGTGAAGTCTTAACGAAATCACGTAAAACTATGAAAAGCATAAACTCGTAACGTTGAAGACGTTGTAACAATGAAGAACTCAGTGAAACTGTACTTGAAGTCGTAAAAATAAGGAAAGAGTCATCATACAACGTAGTGAGTCAGAAAAGATGAGTGTATAGTCGTGCGTGGGCAGTGCCAAGTCAGTACGAAGTTAGGTGCCGAGTCAGTACGAAGTCGGAACTAAGTCATCGAGGTCGAGATCGAGATCGAGTGGTATAAAATTAATCGAAAAGGGCGTCATGCTGCAATCTACATTACGCGTCGAATCGAACCGAGTCATGAAGGCAGGTAGAAGACAGAACGAATTCGACAAATTCGACGAAGAAGTCGACGACTGAAGTGGCACCACATTGTTAAAATAACGCTAGATTGACTTCAGCTTTCTTCAAAGTGAATAGCCCCTCGTTTGTACCTAATGAGGACTGAAATAAGGAATATAGCATTTTGTCAATTTAATACTTGGTAATTTATAAATATATTATTTGGAATCAGTTAATTAAGACGATTCCAATGATATCTTATTTGACTTAAAGTGTTGAAACTTGAAGAATATATGTTCAAGGTAATGTGAAATTTTATGGAAAATTTATCAATATATTTTACTGAAATCCACTACCCCCGTGCAGAAATTTTGGTGGGGCGCCGGTCGGGCCCCGTCGGGAAAAACGACGGTCCGATAGGGTAATCTGTCTAGCTCCAGACCGTAAATGAAACGCCCTACCCGACACGGCCCAGATCTGGACTTTCAAAATGAGGGCCCGATCTGGCACATATTTGGCCCCTTTAATTTTGTATTCGTATCATTAGTAAAATTTCAAACGTTCTCATAGTAACATTATTTCATTTTCGTATTTTAAACAACTTTAATTTTTAAATATTCTACATTATATATCATTATACATTATATCTCATTTTCGATATTTCACATTACATTATCTGTTTGTATTGCTTGAATTTATCAATAAGAGTTTGCATTTTGAAGATAACTATTATGCTTTGACAAACAATGTTCAAATTTAGAGCTATGACACATACACACACACACACACAAAGCAGCATACTTTGATAAGCAACGTCGAAGAAGATTTTTCTGACGAGTGATCTCATTTTCAGACCAGAATAGGCTTGGAAAATGTAGCGTTTGAAGATTTTGTAAACGTTGGCAGCGAGTTACTTATCGCAGAAGATTTCGCTGATGAGGATATTTTGAAGAATTGTATGGAAGAGGCTCGAGAATCAAAAGAATCAGAAGTGAAAGACGAATCCATGAATGAAGATGTCATCACACCAACAACAATAACAGCAATAATGGTAGCTAGAGCGGGTTTGGACGTCCTTCAGAAATTTATCCAAGAACATGATGATGTACCACAGGAAATTTTCAGCCATCTTGGCAAGATTCGCGATTTCTGTGACAAGAAAACCATATAAAAACAGCAAGAAATAACACAATTTTTTAAGTAATGCCATCAAACAAAGCTTTAGCTTTTGTGGTTGCACTCAAAATTTTCTCTTCGATCCTGATTATTACATTTTTTACATTCGGCCCTTTTTACGTATACACGTATTTTCGTCAAGAAATAATTCTCCGATAACTCGAATTTCCGAAAGTTCGAAGTTTTTCTTGCTTCCCTTGGTGGTTCGAGTTATCATAGTTCGACTGTACTTTTAAACAATTTAAAGCAATCTTTTTGGTTTGAAAATAATTCTGTTTGGCTGAAAATTCAATAGATTGGTCAAAATTTTTGTTTGTTTTTTGAGAATACATTTTTGTGATTGTATATTCATTCTTTTAGTAACAAATTCATTTCTTTAGTTGAAAGTTTCACTGTTCTGTTAAAAATTCGTTTTTATTTCGTTAAAAATGAGTTCTTGAACTACTAATATAGCTATTAAATTTTTTATTGATAATTTATCTTTTTTATATAAAACTTTAATTACTGTTGGGAAAAATTGATATTCTTGTAATTAAAAATAATTTGTTTTGTTAAAAATTCATATTTTTGGGTTGGAAACTAAACTGTTTTGCAGAAAATTTGTCTTTTTGGATATAAAATTACAAATTTTGGCTAAGATTTTTTTTTATTATTGACTAAAAAATCTTCCTTTGTTAAAAATTCAACTCTTTTCACGAAAATTAAATTTTTGTTTGTTTTAAAGTTAGCCTGTTTTGGCTTGGGCCTAATTAATTTTTAAAATAACAGTATTAATTTTCAAAATTTGCCAAATTTAGTGAACATTTTTTTCGACACTTGAGCAAATGCAATTTTCTGTTTTTGTTTCTGTTCAATATTTTTAAAGTTAGATTTGAAAAATGAACCTTTTGATATTTACTCCAAGAAAATCTTTTATATACTGCATTTTATGTGTTAAAATAGTATTTTTAATTAACTTTTATAAACAAATGGGTTAAGCAGAAAACAAATTTATTATATTTAATGTGTTTCTAAGTTAAGCAAGGAATGACACTATTCATACTTTTGGATTGGATTGACAATGCAAAATTATTAAGAATAATTTCGAGAAATGCGATTATTTGAGAAATAAACCAAAGGGCCTAGCGGAATAATTGTGTGAAATCTGCGTCTGCGCGTATTAAAATGAAATTTCTGTCATAGGTTTGCATTTATGCAAATTAAAATTCTTCCGAGTAATAAACCTGAAAATTAATTTTGTTTAATTATGAAGGGGGAAAGAATAATTGAAAAAGTAGGTTTTCTGAAAACTAGTAAAGCAAAAAATAAAGATATCAAGAAGCTTCTACCTGACATAAGAGGACATTTCTCTGAGTGTTTATGTCATTAAGAAGTCAA
>NC_046659.1:35246389-35265252 GCF_010883055.1 Belonocnema kinseyi
TAAAATTTAAAAATATCTGGTCTTTTAGATTTTGAATGAAAAATGGTTAAAAGTATGATTTTTTTGCTGCTGTGTATTAGAGAAGCATAAAAAACTGAAAATGAAAAACTAGTAAAGTAAGAATTTAAATTAATCAAAACAGATTTACAAAAATCATAATTTCATCATATTTCTTATTTGAGAGCCAAAACAAAACAAATGTCTTCTTTCAGCCGCTCAAGATTCTTAGGCCATCTGAATGCGGTAAGTCAATCCAGTCAGATATTCTCTGATTTTTCTGTTTCTCAAATTGTTAACAATTGGGGAAATCTGCATGTTTGCGTCTCTGTACTTCCTTCTTTTTGCAGTCTGATCGTCGACACGCATGAATTGGTAGCAGTAGCCTTGCTGCTTATTAATTATCCTTAGATAGTCTATAAACTTCTCAATGGAAGGATGGCAAACATCAAAGTCCCTGAACACGGCGATGGGCAGCCTCAGCAAAATTATTTGTTCGGTGTTGGTCGTTCAGTACTCTAGCATCCACGGATCACATTGCAGGGGGAAGAAGAGGTTTTCTCCGACTTCCATCTCTGTTGAGTCTCTCAACGTAGTTGTCCTGTAATTAATAGATTAAAAGTTTGAAAACATTTAAAAATAAAAACATATGAGCCTCCCACGATCAAAACGGGACACGCTGGAAATGCCTTGGTTTCAGTTGGCCTCTTGGTTATTCTCGTTCTTGATTTTTTCAAGTCGGATAAAACATTTTTTTCAAGCATATCTTAATTCAAAGAAATTGAAAATCCGACTTGAAAAAATCAAGAACGAGTATAACCAAGAGTCCAACTGAAACCAAGGCATTTCGAACGTGTCCCGTTTTGGTCGCAGGGGGCTCATATAAACGCGTCGAAAAATTTATATAATAAATAATATAATAAAATATAGTATTCTTAACATTTAGCTGCAAATTAAAGAAGCAACCAAACAATACATCAAGTAGGAACGCTTCTTTCACTGCATTTATGACACCTATTTCAAAGTCCAAATAAACTAATTCTGGTTCCAGCTGTGGCAAAAATTCTCTGATAATCGCGAATAAGCGTCAATATGTTTCCTGTGACTAATTTGATAGAAGCGCATACATAACTGGAAAAACAAAACCGTCACGTTCAGCAAAATTGCATAACCTTGAGTAAACAGTAGAGGAGATATTTTGAAAGTCCCATCTAAGAAGAGAGTCTTCATGAAGCTTATCCGCTCTTCACGATCCTCTCTTCCGAACATAACAATGCGATTCCTCTTGTCACCAATGTTTTGTAGTTAGAAATATATTATCATTCCCATAGGCATTGTATTTCCTGTAAGCTTCTGGGATTTGCAATTCTTGCAGTGTTACCGGATTCGGAAGCACTGCAGATAAATTCTTACGCTTTTGTTGCTCAAGTTTGCGTATTGTATCCTTCTTAGGCATTTTGGCATGGACTGAATTTATTGTTTCTCATAAACCATGGGTTTGAATCTTCTGGGGACTCTCTATCGTTTCGGCTCTCCTTTTAACTCCCCTCATAATCTTGGAAACAATTTTTGCTATCTTTACCATAAATTTTTATCTTATAATTAATATCCTTATATAAATAGGGAGAGTATTTTCTCATCCAGAGTAACAAACTGTCACGTAATGCCAGTCGAAAAATAAACAAGATTTTTATGAACCACCCATACATATCTTTATGATGAAAAAAATTTCCAAAAAAATATATGCATACATATATACATATACTGGTGTTAAATATTCTTAGTATCTTATGATTATTTTGTTATGATTTATAACGTAATGTTTTTATGACTGAAAGTGCTGGGGACTATGCGTGGCGACTAGATATCCCAGCGACTACTATAGGTTTCAAAAATGTTGACCTCTCTACAAAAGTTTGAATAACTCAGCGAAAAAAAATCGCCGAAGAACGTAGTTGACTTCTCTACAAAGATAATTTTATTGAGAACAAATTTTCTATTTATGGCATCGTCATGCATCAATTATAAATAAAGTTGCAGCTGGGTAAAGGTACAAAAATAAGGTCAACAGCGTCAATTATACAACAGTGAACTATGAGTTGTTATATTTAGGAGAAAAATCAATGGAAACGAGGCAAAATAAAACAGGCGAATTCCTTGCTATTTTTTGCAAATGTTGGTGTCAGAAAAATAAAAAAATTCAAATAATTGTAACTTACAGAGTTAATTACATAGGCGGACCTTATCTCCGCTCCAAATTCTGATAGAAACCTCAGCCAAAGCTTGAGATAAGTAAAAAAGTTCAAATAATACGATAACATACGAATTCCGCCCAGCTACCTGATTACTGGAATTTGGGAAAACTGAAAAACAACCAAAGGCGTAGTAAAAATGAATTTAACTTCTCATTCCCACCGTTCCAATTTAGAAAAATCATAAACTTTTAGAGGAAAATGAAACAAATGATTAGAGAAGAATTAGATCTACTCTTATAAATTTTGATAAACATTTTAGTATCCATTTACTGAGGTGTTTAAAGAAAATTATGAAAAAATAATTGTTGACAATTTAAAAAAACTAAGGCCACTACAAATTGAAAATCGTTCTTTCTTCGTACTTTCATGATTGATAATTTCAATTATATTACACGGTGTTCAAGAATGAGATGTATACTGAATGATATATACTGAAGATGTTGTATACTGAAGATGTTCAAGAATGAAATGTATACTTAATTATGTCCTTATTCTATGAAGTAAAATTAAGTTTGAACTGTCGTGTAACGCCGAAAATTCATGCGGTTTTTTTTCACGTTGTTCATTTTTGTGAAAGAACTGTTAACGGATTGATATTTTACAATGAACAGGCAATGAAGTCAGTTCATCAAGACTTTAATGAAACGTGGTATTGAAAAGTATTTGCGAGTACAAAAGCTACAACATATGAAAATAATACTGAGAGTAATTGAAGGGGCGGATGCAATAACCACCTTAGCGCTCGAACACACGGAGAATTATTGTCCGCTGAGCAAATTTTCAACATTGTTTAAATTTGAGTGTTGACCACCAATACTTATAGACTATTTTATTGCGCATCTTTTTTCTACGATAAACAAATTCAATGTTTTTTTTCGTTTTTCATTTCTTGAAGAAAAACGAAAATTTTCCACGAAAAAAGAATAAATACTTTTTTGCATTCAACTCGCCAGATCTTTGACGGAAATTGATATTTTTTCTTGAAGATGTTATGTAACATTCTTTAACATATTCTACGACTGTTGAAGTATTTATCTTATTTTTAAAACATTTCAGAGCTGTGTAGTGAATTTTGAAAAATATTTTCTTCGAAATCTGGGATGCATGTACATAAACGAGAAAGTTGTGTGAGGAAGTTTTGAATTTTGACAACTTCCAGCAAAAAAATCTTCCTTAGGGATCAAAGAAATTTTTTCAAAAAGTTTTAGATCTTTTGTTATCAGGGGAAACAAGTGAGAGTGATGTGAAAATTATGTATGGATTGCTAACCTCGACTTGGATCGTACGTCAATGTACGTCAACCCGTGGCACTATGGCTCGCGTACCGAGTCTAAGTTGAATCGCCATACATGATTTTCACATCGTCTTCACTTTTTCCCTCTATGTCGAAAGATCTAAACCTTTTTGGAAAAACTCATTTGATCTCTAAGCAAGACTTTTCTCACTTAAAGTTGTAAAAATTCGAAACTTCCTCACACAACTTTCTCGTTTATATACATGCATCCCAGATTTCGAATAAAATATTTTTGTAAATTCACTAAACAGCTCTGAAATGTTTTTATAATAAGGTAAACACTCTTACAGTCGTAGAATATGTTGTTGAATATTACATAACACTTTCAAAAAAAAATATCAATTCTCGAAAAAAATCTGGCGAGTCAAATGCAAAAAAGTATTGATTCTTTTTTCATTGAAAATTATTGTTTTCTTTAAATAACTAAAAAATGAAAAAAACTTCGCATTTGTTTGTCGTACAAAAAAAAGGCGCAATAAAATGGTCTACAAGTATTGATGGTCAACACTCAAATTTGAACAATTTTGAAAATTTGCTCAGCGGACAAGAATTCTCCGTGTGGTTGAACGCTAAGGTGGTTATTGCATCCGCCCCTTTAATTCTGTTATTTTAGTAATTGTATTTGATTTAATTTTTATGTAAATATGTAAATTTTAAGGTTGTTCAATAAATTTTTTTTTTGAAAATTTCATTTTTTAATCTATTCTCAACATTAAAACATGAAAAATACACAACATAATTTTCACGAATCAAATAAAATATTGTTTATAGTGCATACTTATTAAAAAATGTTGAGTTGTTATTATATTTTGTCAGATGAGTAAATATACGGATTAATAAACGATAAAAAATCGTAATTTCATAAATTCATGAAAAAAAATAGTTTCTTTGAATTGATAAAAAAAGGGTTCCAACTACTTGTCCCGCAACTAGATGTCCTGCTTCGGACTTAGATCGCATAATTTGAGCCCCTGATCCAAGAACTGTTTTGCATCTTGCTTTGGGGCACAACCCTATTTCATTTTTTCATTGTCGGAAGTAAAACTTTTTCTGCTGAAAACCACTAAAATTTATTTTTTAGGAGTTATAGAGGGCGAAAGAATGATAAAAACAGTTTTTTTCTTGAAAATGGCTCGCTTGATTTTGATAAATAAAATGTATGTTCTGAAAAACTGAAAATATCATTCTCTCTTTTGTTTTTTTCGACTCGTATCATCTCGTTCCATCTCGTTCCTCATCGAGATATCAGCGAAAACGTCATCAATGTAAATCTGTTTAAGGTTATCAAATAAAACCAATAGTTGATAAAAATGTCAATACCCCATTTACGTTTACAAAAAAAGTTTTATTCAAAGATTTCTTGTCCAAAAAAATGTCTTTCAGGCAAATGAATGTGACGTACCTCAGTATGATGTACCTGAGGTTTCAAACATTAGTCCAATTTTTCTTGTTTATAAAGACACCAGAAAAAAATTTCATTTATTTAAACGTTCAAAAACTGAAGCATGTGTAAGAGGGTCAATTTTAAGTTTTATTTTTTGCAAGAAGGAAGTTATTTTTTAATTAAATATTTATTCAAATCTTTTATAATATACTAAAATGTGTGAAATTCCGAGTAAAGTTCCTTCAAATATTTTTTATTTCTTGAAGTATATTGAAAATTTCTTATAATTTATAATTATAATTTTTTCTTTATAATGCCTCAAAATTATTAAAATCATTATAAATTCCTTTACATTTTCTAACTCTCTTAAAAATTCGTTGTAGTCTTTTAACAAATGTTAAAATCGAGCCTTAAATCACATTATTATAATAATTATTATTAAAAAGGGAGTAAAAATTACGCCTTTTTAGCCCCAGGAATCCAGAATTAGAAAATATTTTTCTTTCTGCATCACCCGGTAATAAGCGTAGAACAGAGAAAAATTAATATTTCTTCAGACTTCAGCGCAAATGTGAAGCTCATTCTATTTTCCTTAATGCGCGATTTTTCCATCTGTCTAAAATGTCACAATAAGAATAAGGTACATGCTAAACTTATTTACTTCTATTTCCATAGAGATCGCCACACAGTTTTCTATTCTCACAAAGAGAATGTGTTTTCAATATATTTAATTCCTTCTAATTGTACCGGTAACGCACCTCCCAGAGATATTTTTTATCCCTCAGAAGTGGTCATATTTTGATTTTATTTAATTCCTTTTGATAAGTTCACAAAATATGTGTAATAAGTTGTTTTAATTCCTTCATGCGGAATGTAAATTCAGAAATTTTAATTCTCACCAATTCAACTCTGCCTCTCTAGAGTTAAGACTATTTACGAGGGGTGTTCAAAAATTAAGTTTCCCTAGTCTGCCGTTTTTCCCCAGCGCCATCTAGCGAGCTGGGACCGAACACAGTTTTAGTTTAGGATATACCGATAAGAGCGGAACCGGTCTTAGCTGCCGAAAAAATTTTTTTCATCAGTACCGGCTCGGAAACCATGGAGCTACCTGTGAAAAACGTGTCCACTTGTGAGTTGCGTGCAGTTACGAGTATTCGCTTGTTAATTGAAAAAGGGCTTAATGGCAACAAAATTAACACTGAATTAGTGCATATTTATGGTGACAAATGCATGAGTGTGCAAATTGTGTATCGGTGGCGTACATATTTTCTTGAGGGACGCGGAGAAGTTCATGATGAGCAGCGTGCAGACAGGCCAAAAACCGCCATTACAAATGACGCAGTCGCAGCAGTCGAAAAAATCATTTCGGCGGATAGGCGCTTTGCAATTGACACAATTTTTGACTCAATGCCTCCTGAAATCGATATTTGTCAGTGTACATTTCGTTGCTATTAAGCCCTTTTGCAATTAAAAAGTGAATAACTGCACGCAACTGACAAATGGACACGTTTTTCACAGGTAGCTCCATGGTTACCGAGCCGGTACTGATGAAAAAAATTTTTTCGGCAGCTTAGACCGGTTCTGCTCTTATCGGTATATCCTAAAATAAAACTGTGTTCGGTTCCAGTTTGCTAGATGGCGCTGGGGCAAAACGGTAGACTAGGGAAACTTACTTTTTGAACACCCCTCGTAAATTCACATATTGTCATAGATTTCTTTATTATATTTTTTAAGACGTTTAAATAAATTATTAAAATATAAATCAATATAAATTTGAATATTTTTCGAATTTATAAGTAATAAAAAGATTTAATAATAAAGAATAGGTTAAATAAATTCTTTCGTTAATTTTACTAAGTCGACTGAGAAGAATAGGATTTTCACTTTTTCTGTTCCCGTTGGGGGTTTTTTAGACGGAGGAAAAATCGCGTATTCATAGGAATACAAATTCTTAATTTTTCTGAATTCAACGCTTGTTACCGGGCAGATATGAGGCATGGCCACAAATACCATACAAAAAATAAACGAGATAAAACACAAAGAGGATTATGTTATTGAAACTCATATTTAGGAATGCTAATTATTAATAAAATAATTATATAATTTAATGGAAATACACATTTTACTCTGAATGCTGTTTTTTGTGTCACCTATGTCTACTTGAATATTTTATGACAACACTTATGAAATTTGTTTATTTAAGAATGTCGATTCTGACCCTGACAAAGCAGTTGATCGAAATATACGATCTTTCGAGAAGCTCGCTTTATGAGAATAGATAAGATGAGATTTCATAAAAAAAAGACCAGAGCTTTTCTCGTTGATGCTCAATCATTGTATTCCTCGCTCAAATGCAACACTATTTCCACCCCTTCAAAAACTTTAACAAGAATACCCTTCAAAGTTCGAATATGTGTACTCGCTACGATAACGCTGATCTGACACAGCTAATACGTATGTCAGACCAAACTTGTTTATTGGCATTTGAAGTGCAAGCATTAGTTTTTGCATTATTTGTGTATGATGTTTATGAGCGATTTTTGTTGTTTTGACCTACTTTGATCAATATGCAACTCATAACTAGCCCATTGACAACATTAAAAATTGCTTGCAGATTTCTACAGCACGGTCGGTATTTCTCAAAATTGGTGATTAAAAAATCAAATTTTTTTCACAATTCTAATTATTTAGGACCAGAGACACCTTCCTTCGTGCCTTCTATTAAGGGGAAACGGTAGGTTTCACTGAGCACCAAAATGACTGTAGCGACATCTATAAAAAGATCGGAAATACAGCCTAGTGTCCCCTGGCTTATATAATTACAAATTCATACCCGAAAATCGGTAGTAATTCTTTGGTGACAGTTTTGATCTGTTAGAGGGAGAAACTTAGCAGCAAGATGGACGAAAAATCTCAAACTATTTCTATTGAACCCTCGCGTTTGGTTTTAATTAATTTTAGTTCGGCTTACCTGCTCGGCTGAAGGGAAATATGAAGACTTGACAAAGATTTCATAAAAGAAAAGAAGAAAAAATTCATTATATTCTAATATAAATAATGAAGTAATGTTGGTATTCGTAAGAGCTACTTTTATAACCTCAGACATAGGTAAAATACTAAATGTAAAGAAAAATACTTGAAAACATACCGAAGCTGAAATCGAAAATATTTTAAAGTTATCCTTTGTTTATTCCTTTAACTTCAGGGAACATAATGACATTTATCCTATCCAATAACTTGTTGTTTTTAATATAATTAAAGTGAGTTGAATTCCGTGTGTAATATTCGGGTCAATAAAGAAACAAAATATTAACCATAATGTTTAATTTTCAATCCACCTAGACGAGTTTCTTACAAAACAGTATATAGTTTTCAACCCAAAGATATATTCAGAAGTTTTGAAAATATTCCAAAAAATTTAAAGCATGAAACAGTTTAACATTTTTTTCAACAAAACGTAGATTTTAGAAGATTCTGAACACAATATTTAAAAGCTTTCTAAGTATTTTGAAAAGTTTCAAAATAATACAATAATTTTATCCAAAGTCCCGGGAAAACTAAAAACTAATTTCTTGTTGAAAAATTATTTTGAAAAATACTAAAAAAATTTTTAATTTTCAAAATAAAATGTGGAATATTTTGAAGTAATTTTTTTTATTTTGCCAGATTTTCAAAAAATTGCAGGAAAAATTCAAGCCCCAAACAAAATTGGCAATAGATTCCTGGGAAATTGTTTAATGACTTTTTTTTATTTTTAAGGATATCTTTAAAAACATTTAAAATAATTTTTATGTATAACTTAAGCTTTTTAATTGCTTAAAATAATATAATTTTCAAAATGTATAATTTTGTTATTAATTATATAATTCAACATTTTTGCTCGTTTTTCACCCCCCCCCCTCTCTGAAATGAGCTTAAAAAATATTTTAGCTACAGGTAGCGGAAGCCCCGTGAAGTGTAACAGATATTTCCTACAAGAAAAAAAAAACTTTTTTGTAAATTTCATCCAGAATCGTTAACATGAGGTACATCTCATAGAAAATCGCCGATCATCCAATGTACACCGAAGTCGGTGTTCAATAGAGTTGCAACAAATTTGAGCCACGCAGGTTCATTCGGAGAATCTAGGGGAAAAGCATCATTTAGACACTGTTTTTTCTCATCCAGTGCAACGTGAAGTGTCGTCTACAAACTGTAAGTCACCTGTCAAGATCATTTTGTCGGTCGTTATTTAAGTGAAACAGATGTTTATAAGCAGGTAAGTTATAATAATAACTACCTAACTTTTTATTTCCTCCCTTTTACCAGAGACTAAATAGTCTTGGAATAAAAATAGTACTTGGCGTGATGTAATATCCAAATGTTAGATTAGTCAAAACCTACTATATGGCATTCAAACCACCAAAGCCAGGATGTACAAACTAAGTCGTGACCGTCTGCATCGAAATTGATGCCTGGTCGTTCGAATAAATTTCCACTAGATTTTCTGGAGAAGTGTAAAGGTATCTTAGATATCTAATCTTGCAGTGGCTAGTGTCATATATGAAAGATAAGGTAAATAAATTGTATAATAAAAACAGAAATTTGTTTTTCGCGATGAGTAGGGATGTAAATTTGCATGAAACTTTAGCCTGATGAAAAGTTTCATGAAACATTGGGAGTTTTGTGAAACATTGCCCTATTTTTCTAATATCTTTGTAAAAGGTAATTTTTTCTATATAAGTGTAGTTAAAAGATAGTTTTTATTTTTTAATTACTATTTAATGAAATAATAAAATAATAATAATGATTCAATTACAAATATATCACAGAAATAAAGTTTTGTTCCATGAATTTGATCCATTTTTCCCCCTCAGCTTTTAACAAACTGAAGTTAGCTGATGGTTGAAGTGAAAATACCTAATTGAGGCTTTCATATCCTAACTTTTTCCTGCCGGCTGATTTGATTTATGTTTCCGGTTTGTACTATGGACCAATGATGCCAATGTTGGCACCGTGAGCTATACTGTGCTTGCGTTAGGGCTGACCGCTCATTGGCCGCACTTGGCGCGCGATTCAAAATTACATTAAAAACAATTCTTGTAATTTAAGTAAATAATTATTATAACATCCACAAGGATATATACAAATTGTTT
This sequence comes from Belonocnema kinseyi, assembly GCF_010883055.1. Classification (NCBI taxonomy): domain Eukaryota; kingdom Metazoa; phylum Arthropoda; class Insecta; order Hymenoptera; family Cynipidae; genus Belonocnema; species Belonocnema kinseyi. Next base: position 35,256,455 of record NC_046659.1, read on the forward strand.
AACTTTGATTTCAGGCAAAAAAAATACAACACATATATTATATTAATAACAGTTTATTTTCAGTGAATTCCAAAGAACAAATTATATTTTGCAAAACATTTAATTGAAAAGAAATTTCTTGGAAAAGTGACTGAAAATAATTATTTATAAGTTTTTAATATTTTGTATGTATTTTTCTGGGAATTCATATGATTATATAACCTATAAATACATAAATTATTACGACTGCATTGTAGTTATGCTTTCTTTTTTTTATTTCAAGCGTCGTTTTGTCACGTCTCAATCGAAAAGAACAATCTGAAATTTTGTTTTAGAATTATTCATATATTATCACTATTATATTCTGCAATTAGCTTCTATATATCAAGCTGCTGAAATATCATATGGTATTTAAAAAAATGTATCTACTAACAAATATTTTGAGAAATATTAGTCTTTCAAATTCAATGAAAATAAACTGTTATTCATCAAATATATGTGTTATAAATTTTTTTCTGGTCTGAAATCAAATGTTACACAATTTCTATAAATTTTTTTGTATATTTTAATAATTATTTATTTAAATTACAAGAATTGTTTCTCAATGTAATTTTAAATCGCGCTTCAAAGGGTAGACAACCAGCACTCAGCCCTAACGCACGCACGAATGAAAATTATTATCATTTTATTATTGCATTAAATGGTCCCTAAAAAAGAAAAACTATTTTTTAATTGCACTTATACAGAAAAATTACTTTCTACGAAGATATTAGAAAAATAGAGCAAACATTAACCGATTACCATGTATTTGGTCAATTGTTATCCCCTCAGTATTCAACGAAGTGAATTGAGCTAGTGATTGGAGTGAAACTACCTTATTGTATATGTAGATGGCCATGACTTTTTCTATACATCCCGGCTTTAGTTTAAATATCGACGGGCATGGCTAACCTAACTTTTGTAAGTTGCATTAGCAAGTTATAGTTTTATTCTAAGTGATTGGTACGCCCTATTAAATGAAAGAAATTTGAAAATTAGGTAAATATTGTTTCAATTGGTTTCCTTATTAAAAATTATTTAGGCTAATATCGCAAATCGAATAGTTGCTTTCACAGGTATTCAGGTGGCTAACAGCGCGGTTCAGAACTCGACAACTCTGCATGAGCCAAAACTCAGTCTCCAAATAATACTTTTCCCTAGATGCCCACATGGGCACCTACATTCAGAGGAATACATTTGAGACTTGAAAACTCTCTCAAATGACCGTTGGGAGCCCAATGAAATTTGAGCTGCAACAAATTTAACACCAGCGTTTTTTTGTGTTCACCAATATCTCTAAGAATTTTATTCATTTTATGAAACAATTAGATTGCTATTAAACATTGTGTCTTCATTATAAGTAAAAGCATTGGTCGGAAAGAAATTTCAAGTAAAAAAATTTCAAGTATAACCAAAATTCTTATAATGTGAAACATTTTGATTTTGGGTACTCTTGTCTTTCCAGTGTGTATGGAACGACACTACGTCAAGGATGCCACATTAATATCTGGAAATTGTACGCACATTAGTAAGAAACTGTACTGAAAAGTCCGAAATTGTACTGAAAAGTCTGAAATTGTACTTTCGACCTCAGCGCCTCGGAATAGACTTGATCTAACAAGATTTTAGCGCGAAATTCAAAAGTAGATACAAGAAAAATCTTGAGTAATATCAACTATCACTTGTTAAAGTTTTTCTTTCAAAAAATGATAAAGTTCTTTAAAATCTGTGAACTTTTTTTTTAATCTTTTAAAAATGAAAAATATTTTCCAAATACAAAATGTCAATTAATTATTCATGATGGAAAAAATAATTCAGATAAATGAGGGGTTGAAATGACGGTCTGAATAAATATAATTTTTAATTTTTATTTGGCGCGCCAATAGCGACTAATGAGGGCCGCTGCGCCAATCAAGCGCAGTAGCTCAACATGTCAAAGTTGGGACCACTGCTTTCAAGTCTAGGGTGAAATCCCATGCAAGCAAAACGTAAAATCAACAGCGAATTACAGAACACCTCTAGATTTCGATCTTTTTAAACGTGTTCTTTCATTGGCTGTTATTAGCTCCATTTCTCTGATGAATGATCACGTGAGCCAACGAACGAATGATAAATTTGTACTTGCTGTTGTGATTCGTAGCGAAGAAAAAAGCTAAAATAAATTTTTTTAAACAATTTTTTACTCAAATATACTAAAAAAGTACGATGTCGAGTGTACTCAAAATTCGAGAGGCGTACTAACGTATTTACCAACCGGAAATAGAACGAAAAAAATTACAATTGTACTCAAAAAGGCAACACTGCACTACATACGACCCAGAAGCAAAGATATTATATACCTAGATGCGGCAAATCGCGGCGGAGTGGGGATAGAATTATTAGTAGGTCAAGATAAATGTAGACGGCACTCTCGGCGAAAATCTTGGCCCAGCCCACTGTGCCTCTCTACCCGCACAAGTATCAATCGCCTCTTAACAGTTGTTGTGAGTAAAATGAGCAAAAGAAGCGCTGTCGCCGAATAGGTTTTCAGTCGATAATAGAGATTTCTTAAAATATTAATGATCACTGGATCAGTTAGAATTGTGTTACCCGACGATCTAGGAAAATAACAGTAAACTAACAATAACTTATAACAAATTCAAAATTTTTTAACTTCAACCGATTTACATATATGAAATTTCATACTTATTAAGTATGAAATTCTCCTTTATTTTTAGAACTTGAAGTTGATATGATTTGATTAGGAAAATTTTCATTTGGAAAAATTTAAACTATTAAGCCTTTACATTTAAAATGTAACAATTGCAGAATTGTACAATTGTTCAATTTTCGACACTATTCTATTTTCAATTTCAGGCCCTTCAAATTTTAAAGCTAAAGTTTTGTTGTTATTTTATTTTGACCCATACTATACATAATTTGTAATGCTTTCATGTTAAAATTGGTTGTATTTAAAGTTTTTAAATTGTGAACAGTTTTATTTATATGATTATAAATTTTGAAACATTATGTACCTTTCAATTAATGCAGTGCAGAAAGAGATAACCAACATTTTTCCGAAACTGGATTTCTTGCATATAAAATTGTCAAAGAACCTCATACATATTTTGTTAAAAGGATTTGTTCGAAATTTCGTTATAAATATAGTGAAATAACACTGTTGGTGATTCAAAAGCAAATAGTTAATTGTACTTGTATCCCATCTTCATCTTTTTTTTTTAATTCTCTAGCCTCTTATCTTTTTTTAATACCTTTTTCTGACTATATTTGTGTTCCTAAATTTTGTTTGAAACAATACAATAATAAAACGCTTCTTTTCTCAAAGAAAAATCTCATGAATTAATCGAATTCCCTCCAAAAGTCTTAAGTCTCCATTTTCTACAAAAGTCACTTTTATAAGGGTTTTTTTTATTTAACTTTTTTCCGTGCCATCAGAAATGACATTTGTTAGAATTATGATATTATTGTTATTCATTTACAAATAGACATATACCATTCTTCTCTTTATGCGTCTTTCAGCGACAACTCATATGTTACAGTGTGAGCAAGACCGCGACAAACAAAATATTTATTTTCCCGTAATGGATTAATTTTTTGTATAAACACTTTTTTATTTCTATTCGGCTCCCCTATATCTTCGGAGCAAGTTATTATTTTTTTTTTTAATTACAAAAACTTGTTTGTAGTCTTTATCCAAAGACGATTTTCAAACTCCATAGAATTTGAACCTCCAAATTTTTGAATGATTCACTCGTAATTGATTAACTTTTTTTAAATCAAAATCATCTTCTCTCAATTTAGCAAACTCAACATTTCAGAAGCAAGATTTTACTTTTTAATTATACTGAAAATTGTAATTTTTATCGTTTTTTGCAAACCGAGCCTTTTCCAGTTTTAGGCTCCTGTCAATTATAAATTGTAAGCTTCTTCATTCTGTTTCTCGAAACTGGAATTTTTTAATTATACATTTTCTGTTTTTAATTTAGAAACACTTCATCCCAGGACCAAAGTTTTTTTTATCTTCAAATGGTGATTTCGATTTTACAGTCTATTGTTTGGTGCCAAACACCAGTAGGGCCAGAATTGTTCAATTTCTCAGACTTCCATTTTGACGCAATAAATAACTATGTACAGAAGTTACTTCAAATTGAAAAATAAATATAATTGAAAATGATTTTTTAGTTTATAAAAAATGCTACTATAGCTAGGCTAATTTTGAAAAAAAAAATTATATTAAAAATTATTTTGTTCTTACTTAATTTTTTTCGTTAAGGCCATGTGGGGAAAGTTGGGAAATAAAAAAAGCGCGGTAAGGTAGAAATCTGGTCACGTGACCCACTCATCACACGGCCTACGGATCAATGTGGTATGTTTTAGCTCTAAATAACTCTAAATAACTAAATAATTTTAAACTGACATATTTATTCGAAAGTTCGCTGCGCAATCTTCTAAAGTTAGTTACAATTAACAATGGAAACATCTTCCTCAAGTTTTCAAATAATTTTTGAATTTGAGATAACTACTAAATAGTATACAACCTAAAATAGAAATTTAGTTTCAATTTAAACAATATGAACATGTATCAGTAAATGCATAGTTTTTAATATTTTAATATACAATGCTCAGTTCGAGGCTCAGTTTCTTTGATGTTAATTTCAACCATGAACGTTTCAATTTTCAAATTGTACATTTTTTAATGGCAGGGCTACGTGTACAGAAATTTCGGCGCGAATTTCAGGACGAAGGGGCTCTATATACCGACATTTTGGTACAATTAGCTGGATATTTTCTGTACATGTTTTGTATCGTTCACAAGGGTTGAAGCCTTTACGTCTGTCTTACAATTATTTATTAAATATATTTTTCTAATTAATAGCTAAATATATATTTATTTATAGCGAACAGAAAGCCAATTTGATTAAACACTTCAATTGAAGTTAAGTTATAAATTTTAAACTACTGTAACCGAAAATTTTATTCTCAATTCATATTGAATTATTATATCTTATCATAATACCTTTTTATACAAGATAACAATTTGCTTCCGAATTTATAAAAATTTAAAGAATTGTAGGTAGACATGAGGGTTAAGATAAATAGAAAATATTTCATGGAAAGCAACAAAATCAATGGGATGTAACAGGAGTATCAGAAGTGCTCCGCCCTCTCGTCCCAAATATATACCTGCTTTTCTGTACGTCTCTAGGTTTAATCCTTTAATTCAAAGGATGAGTTTCTTGGACAATTTACTGAAGCTTACAGAAGATATTGAGTAAAAATTTCCAGGCCATTTTCCTTCCATTAAAGGTTCTAGGTTCTTCAATATAATTTTAGATTTTAGAATTTAGATCTTTTGGATCATCCAAATACAACTGATTTTTAAGATTCTTGAAACAGGCACCAAAAACAGTTTTCTGAGACTTTATAAATCTATACGTTTCATGAAATTCTGTGTCGAATGATATATACTTTGAAGAGACCATTTTTTGACATCTCATATATATGCAGGCCTTTTAAAAATACTGAACGCTTTTTCCTGACAGTTTGGACCCCCCTCCGGTCGCTTTTTCTGTATAAAGTCTGTGTAAGTTTAACATTGGAGTGAACCTCATGGTGCCCCCCCCCCCCCTCCCAGGGCGTTACCACTTTTTTCAACGGCCTCGTATGTAATATTTATTTTTCTCTAGATCTTATTGAATCATCGAGTGATTAGGAATGTGCATTGTCATTAAATAATTAAAACCCCGAAATGAACTATTTTTTGAAGTTCTTTAAGACGATATTGCGAAAATAATTGAAACATTTCGATGAATTTTTAAGTCATAAATAGGTAAATAATATGTTTATCTTAAAAATGCTATTGTAATTTTTTTCTGGCTAATGTCAAGTTCTCAACTTACAAGAAAAGGCCATAAGAAATAAAACTCGAAAATGATTTTTAAAAATTATGAAACTCAATTAGTGATTTGGAGAGATAATTAGATATATTTAATGAAATACTCTTACAATAAAGATTACAATTAAATATAATGTTCGTAACTTGAAGACGTTTGAAACCAAACCTTTAAAATTGCACAATTTTACACACAACCGACTTGAAGTTGTCGTATTTTCTAAGTCATATTACATTAATTTCAAATTTTTTAAATTAGACTGTATAATTTTAAAATTAGGAATGTCAGTAAATCTAAGTTATAGTAAAACGTTGTAAATTAAATAGTTCTACGTTGTTTTTGTTATAGAAATCGAGCAGGATAAATGCCCATATTAAAATATCAAATGCCAGTATCACGTCATGAGGTATCAGTAAACAAACAAATATGATCAAAGTTGCACAAAATTGCATTTAATATCAACTGTAAACATTGGTGAAAATATCAGAAAAATATTTGTCTTGAATTAAAGATACAGTTCGTTTAAATTTTTTTTTTCCGATTTTTCATAGTGACATTTTTGTTTTTACGTTATTCACTTTTAACATTATTCACAAAACCTATAAAATGTACAGTTAGATCTATGCATATTGTACAGCAATCCCATATGTATTCTATATAGTTATTAGATTTAAAAACATCGGAATATATTTACCTATAATTAAGTATATATATTTATTGGAAAGTTTTCAGGTGCATTGGGTTATATTGATTGATTAAGACAAAAAATGTCCAAAGTTCAAATATAAAAAAGCTTTTTTTTAAAGATGAAAAAATAACGATTCTAAATATAAAATCCGGGCAGACTGGTCTTTGTGACGTAACAGAATTGTTTGTGGCGCAAATCTACTTTTTACAATGCAAAAGATGAGACACGTATGGTTTGTTTTTCATAACCAGCAACATTTCCACTAAAGTTAATTTCTTATATTTGAAAAGTCTACGAATAGTCTGGGTTTAGAATTCATCTATTTTGTTTTAAAATTCTAATGTTTGGTAAATATAATTATTTTCATGAAAATTATACTATATTATGGAAAATAGACTGTTTGGTTAAAGAGAGATGAAACTTTTTTCTTGAACATTCGCATTTTTTTTTGAAACTTCAACCATTTGGTTTTACGAGCAACTATTCCGTTAGAAATTAATTGCGTTGATTTTAAAATCCAAAATTGGCTTTCTTTAAAAATTCAACTTTACGGTTTAAGAAACTCGAATGGGTTTTAAAACCTTTGTCTACTTAGCTACAAAACTCAACTCTTTTGTTGAAAATGCAATTTCATTTAGCTTGAAATCCTAGGATTGCGGTATTAACATTAATGTTATTTAAAAGAATTTATTTTCGATTTTTTTTGCACTTTCGTCATTTTTAATATTAGAATCGTCCGAAATTTCAAACCTTAGTTTTTCCGCAGATCTCAACGTTTTAAGACCGACAGTTATGGGTTTATCCATCAACAATTCGATGCAAAATTCGAAAATTCAAATTTTAAGCCAAAAGACGACAAGTGCGTACAAAAGTTGAAAGGAATAACAATACTTTTTAAAAGGCATATAATTTTATTATCAACCATTTACAAATAAGACTTGATATTTTGGTTTAATCTAAAGAAGGGCTAGGTAGGAGATCTTTGGTAGAATAAGCCGAAAATAACGAAAGTGATAATTGCATATTGTTACGGGCAGACGCCAATTCCTACCTGACTACCTGGGTACGCCCCGCCCCCTGAAAAATGGTTTAGTAAATTTTACTCAAATGCTCTGCAGCTGCTTAAATATTCTGGTGTAATGTAATCGTCCAAATTTTCGATCTCTGGTTTTTAACGGATCTTTACGTTTCCGCACTCACAGAATACAAAAATCATACAATTTTATCGGTGTCTGCCAGTCTGTCTGTTTGTCTGTCTGTATGTCTGTATGTATGGTTACCTGAATATTTTAGCCACGCTAAAACGCTAAAACGCTGAAAATGTTCAGAGAAATAAAAAATATACATTTTTCTAAAAGATTAAAAATCAATCAATATCAATTCAAATTTCAACTAGATGTAAAATATATGTTTTTCGAGACGTATTGGCGTATTGGAAATTTAGCATCTTAAGGCCTTTACCTGCAACCTTAGTTTCTTCCCAAAACAGTTCCTAGATTATATTTACAGATATTTAAAATAGTTAAAAAGCAGCAGTTATAACCATCTCAATTTGTCTATATTTATGATTCTGAAAATCTCTATCTTTGTTCGCCGCACGTTCTAGCACTTTAGGACTAAGTTGTGAAACTCTCTCGTTTGAACGGATACTGTACATCTTTCTTCCAGATTGCAATTACTACTTAAGCTGATAAAATACACTAATAGCTCCAGTCTAATTGCTGACCCTACCATAGAAACGTTGCCGCCGTACTCGGTTTACAATTGTACCTAAACTTACTCTGAAGATGATTTCACTTTCCCAATCGCGCGCGACAAGTGTTGTGCTTATAGTACAATGAAGGAAAAAATAAGTGCTTATATTGCAATAAAAGAACGAATAAATGCTTATAGTGCAAATAATAATTCAGTGGCATTAATCAGGAAGATAAGTGCAAAGATGAACATTGACTTGTGTTCCCTTTCAATAGCAATAAAGGAAGCCACGTAGCAATAATCATTATTCTACTGCAAGGAATTGGGACATACAGTCTGTCAAGTTAAAGCGTGGGTGGCTTTACTCGCAGTCGGTAAGGTGTATCGACATGATTTTGGTTTCAAAACATTAAGAAGAGCTCCCTCTTTCATGCTTTTTGATTTAACATTCAGTTTGCTTTCAATTCTCATCTTGTTACCACGTTACAAAAAATGAGTTCCGT
>NC_046659.1:35265352-35278014 GCF_010883055.1 Belonocnema kinseyi
TGAAAGAGGGAGCTCTTCTTAATATTTTTACACCAAAATCATGTCGATACACCTTACCGACTGCGAGTAAAGCCACCCACGCTTTAACTTGACAGACTGTAAATCCACGACTGAAGCTTGGATAAATATCATTATTATCCAAGTCACAATGGCTGGAATCGAAATAAAAGAATTGAAAGGTAAACGCGGATCAATTAAACGCGCTTTAACGCTCGAGGAAAATACGTTATCACAAATAACAAGTTCGACAGACTTCGCCTCCCTAGATCTAGAAGAGCGGTTAGAAAAACACAAGGCACTTTGACCCGAATTTGATTCTATTCAAACGCATTTAGAGAATTTGATTACGGATACAGAAAAATAATCAAAACAAAGCGACGAGCGCACCTCATTTGAAACCAAATATTTTGCCATTTTTGGGCAAATTAAAAAGGTCTTGCGAGAACATCCAGTATTAAGATTTACTACCGCGCCAAGCTCAAGCATGAACAGCCTAGAGAAAAAGCCAGTTATAGCCTCTCGAAATTCCAGAAGCAATAATTATAAGCTTCCTACTATTAATTTACCAACATTCAGTGGTAATTATGAGAATTTTTTAGCATTTAAAGACACATCTAAAGCATTGATTGACAAAAACAGCAACATTCAAGACATTAAAAAATTAATTCATTTAAAAACTTGTTTGATAAAAAACGCAGCACGAGTTATTTCATCCATTGAAACTTCCTCAGAAAATTATGAGGTAGCTTGAAAACTCTCGCAGGATCGATATAATAACCAGAATATCATAATTGAAAGAAACACAAACGCAATTCTTGAACTAAAACCCGTATCCCATGAAATTTCAATCAGCGAATTTTTTGATAAATTACAGAATCACCTCCGATCACTGCGCGCGTTAGGTGAATTAGTAGACACGTGGGATACACTATTGCTTCTCATTATAAAAGACAAACTCACGTCTAAGCTCCGCGATAGATGGGAAGATTTAACAAGCTAAAATGCAAGTCCCACAATAAAACAATTTATAGAATTTTTGCAGCGTCGTGCTCAATTCGAGGAAATAACAGTTTCTCGATTGTCACTTAAACCGGAACCAAGATTCGAGTCTCGGCATGATAATAAGCGCGGATTTCCTCATAATAAAAGACTCAACTCAACTCAACATGCGTTTCTCTCAAGGCCCAATAAACTGTGTTGCTATTATTGTCAAGCTGATCACAGCATTTATGCATGCTACAAGTTTTTAAAACGCGCAACTAATGAACGATCTGAGTTCATTAAAAAATCGTCTCTCTGTTCAAACTGTTTACACCCCAATAATTAGCTCAACGATTGTCGTGGGGGAGGCTGTCGAAAGTGTTGACAACGACACAATACAGTTCTCCACAAAGATACTGTGAAACACGAAAATTCACAAAGCGTCACTGCAAAACCGTCTAACTCCACACAAAATTTGCACCTGCGAACGGAGCCCCATGCGCTTCTGTCAACCGCTCTCGTTGACATTTTCGACCGTCAAGGCAAACTACACACTTGCCGAGTTATGTTAGACACCGGGTCTCAATCTAATTTTTTATCTGAAAAAATGGCTCGTATTCTACAATTACCAATTAAAAGTGTAGAAATTCCAGTAAAAGGGTTAGGTTCAATGTCCACTGGCATAACAAGTCCCGCAACTGCCTGTATAAAATCACATGTTTTGCTTCGTCCGCGAAACACGGAGTGTACTTAGAATGTCTTTCGATGATCATTTCCTACGATACTTTGTAAATTTAAAATAATTATTAATTATTTAAACAATGTATATAAACGTATTGAGAGTTGGAGTATTCTTCAATTAATAAACACAATTTGTTTACGAAGTGAACTAAGATTGTCCTTGCAATGATTCTTGTCTAAGTTATTTGTTAAAATTACAAGAATTATTAATTTTTTAAAGATCTTTCATTAAAAAAAATCGGAATTTAACTATTTTTTAGATTTTGAACCATTTGGACATTTTAAAGAAATTAATTTTTATAAGAAAATGTATGCACTATATATTTAATAAGAATTTCAAAAAAGATAAAAAGTTATAATGGTAAAAACTTTCTTTAATTAATTTAATTAGTTTCTTCCAGTAATGTCATAATCATTTCAGTTGAATATTTTGCTTCGTCAAAATTTTCTGTAGCTATTTTCTCTTGAAATATACTTATTCATACATTTTACGGTGACTAATCACTCAAAGTCGAACATATAACCAATATTATTATTACCTATTGTAATATATGAAAAGTTGTACGCACCAACATTTTGATGTTTTTTTCAAGCTTATATAAAAATTTGTAGTGTTGCAAAATAATTTATTCTGCCTCGTCAGAAGTACCCATGTGAAGCCGTGTGCAAATAAAAGTTAATAAAGCAAAAATGAAGCACACGCATGAGCTTCTAATTTGGTCTGAAAATTGGGCTTAAATTGCTAAAAAGAAAACAGAAGTATCAGTAGTAAGACGTCTGGAGCCGACAATATCAAACATATTACTCTTGAAGAAAATAATAATTACGTTTATAATTTTTTAAATCAGTAAAAAAAAATTTCCACTCTTCAGGAAATGTAATTTTCTGTTATGCCCCCTCCTCAACTGTTCTAAAGTTAGATTTTAAAATCCATTCTTCTGATTGTGACTCCATAAATATCCTTCATGTTCTGCTTTTTTTGTGTTAAACGAGTATTTCTAATTAACTTTCATAAAAAGATTAGTTGAGCCGTAAAAAATGTATGTTTTTTATTATTGAGTCTAAAAATTAAGTTATAGGAATGAGACTATTCATACTTTTGGACTGGAAGTGCAAAATCATTTAAGAATAATTTTGAGAAATGCGATTGTTTGAGAAATAAACCGAAATTATGCAATTAATTACTAAGACTTCAAATCTGGCCAAAGTTTAGCTTCCGGAATTTCAAAACATTAAAGCCTCGGTTCCGTCTCGTTTTCCCCAATCATCCTTCATCGTTATTGCCTCGGTTTTTCCGTGGAATGCAACAGATGTGCGCTAGTGGAGCGTACAGCTCGCGGGAACGTTTTTTTGCTACTCTGACGTGCTAATGCTTATTAGCGTTCTTTAATGAATAGTTAAAGTTGAAATATGATTACATATTATGCTTTTTTGTCGATTCCTGATTAATTTGATATCAAACATGACTATGTTTCGTTTTTTCAAAGATTTAAGTTCACTATATTAGTATTTCATTTTGTTTCAATAAAACCTTTATTTTGCTAAAAAATTTATTTTCAGTTTAAGAAATTTAACACTAATTTAATTTTTTAATTTTTTTTAGTAGAATTTCCAAATTTCGTGGCGTCTATTTTCTACGTTACATAAATAAAATATATATTTGTCGGGATATTTGTAAAATCGAATATCGGTAAGTACTTGAATCATTTTTAGTACTATATATTTTCAGAATTGTATGAAATTTGAATCTATAAGAAGTGCATTTTAGATCAGTCAGTCATAAGACTCATAAACTCATATGATCATTTCACAGGCGATTTTATAATTGTATATTCATGTATGAAAGTAATATATTTTTAACATAAGAAAATTTTTCTATACAGCAAAAAAGTATATATAGAGCCTCCTAGACTTTTTTTCATGTATATAGATTTTGCATACTTTGAAAGATTTAAAAAAAATTCACAAAGATATCGAAATGTTTAAAGGATTATATAAATATTTCAAATATTTTATATTATTGCAAATTGTTTATGTTTAAGATTCAAACTAGAAAATGATCCAACATTGAAATTAGACGGAAATTAAAATTAGAGGAAATTAAATGGATACCCCACAGTCAGTATAGTTAATCAGTACAAAAACATGACACGGTTAGTACTTATTAGTGATTATCAGAAAAAAGCACATAAGAAGTTATTACATTCGTACAAGGAAGTGACTCGGACCGTGTATTGAGCAGTACTGACTGTTCGCTCACCCCTTTAGGTACTCGGTCCCCCAAAAGAGTGAGTGGACAGAATCACCAGGTTCATACACGCTACTAGATCACCCGCGATCACGACACTTAAAAATAATAGAAGCGAGCGATCCCCAAAATTTCCACCCACCTTCGTGATATATTCACGAATTACTTAGTTGGTAGAAATTGAATGGCAATAACAGGCCTCGAATGGTACGCCCACCCTGATAAAGACATCAATCATGCGTGCACCCATTAATAAGGTTAAGATGGATAAGCTTCCGCGGATTCTGAAACAAAAATAGGTAATAAAAAAATTTTAACAACAGGCCTCTTCAATAGACCAGTTGCCGTCCTTAGAGACACAGATCGAATTTGACCATCTGATCCCGTATGTACTTGAACTCTCCGAGCCAAAGGCCACTTAGTAGGAGAGAACTTCTCCTGTATAATCAAAACTATATCACCGGTCTTGACTGGAGTGGTTAGCTTCTGCCATTTAGGACGAGATTGTAGCTCGTGAAGATATTTCGTCGACCATCTCTTCCAGAAGATTTGGAAAATTTGTGTCACGAGCTGCTAACGCTCTCTAGGTGACAACTTTGCATCCAATATTGAAGTATCTGGTAAACTGTAAATAGGCGTCCCTCGTCCCTTGGTCGTGCGCGTCCAAACAGGACCTGCGTAATCCAGTCCAGCTGTTTGCTCGATGTCTCGCGCAGATGACACATCGAGACAATACGCGCTTCACAGCCGTACGTCCAGAGAAGATCCAATATCTCCTCCTTAAGTAAGACAATGTTAGTTGAGGAGCGCCGTTTAACATGAACTTATGTCCATTCCTGATAATCAAGGTCGTTAACGGTGAGTCTTTAGCCAACATGTAAGGAAATCTTTGCTCATAATCTAATACGGCATGAGGCAGTCGACCTTCCAACCTCAGTAGTCCATCAGAGTCCAAAAAAGATAATAGCTTCAATAATGGACTGGATTTTGAAACAGGTAATTCTCTTCGTACCTTGATAACATTCTCATAAAAGGCTTCTTGTTGAATGTGGAAATCAACTTTTGTAGTGCTAATTTAAGATATGCCGTCATCAGTTGACAAGGCGGCCGTTCGAACTGCTTCTCACGAAGTCGATCAATGAACTGAAAACAGAGAGCATTGATTCTTACCAACTTCGAGAGTGATGAATATTGAGTTAGGAGTCGCAAAAGGGGTTTCTGAGCAACTATAGAAGAATGTACGATGATCCGTTCTTCACTATTAACAGAAGGGTCAATGGTTCCAGTTGACTTTGTCCAAAAAATGTCGGGTTTAGCCAACCAAACAGGTCCTTGCCACCAAAGTAAATGATGCTCCAGTCTAGCGGGTGTGATGCCTCTCGATGCGCGATCCGCAGGATTATCTACTCCAGGGACATGGTGCCACGCTGCCTCCGTTAGAGTGTGCTGAATCTCGGCTACCCTATTAGTAATATAGGTCATCGTAAGGAATCAGGTGACGGTTGCCATAAAATGCCAAGAGCACGAAAAGATGGATCCTGGTTTAGCAGAAAAGACGTTGCATTCTCGCGATGTTCAACCGGTACTCTCTGCAGAACCTCCTCCACGTTTGGAAACCATTTTTTTTAAAATAAAGCCTCCTGCTTCTAGTAACAATTCCACCTGTCTGCACTTTTCTTGAACTATGTCGACTTCATCAGCCATAGAGAGATCATCCACATAGATTTCCCTCTTTAGAATTTCAGTAGCTAGGGGGTAATTGTCACCCTCATCCTCCGCTAACTGAAGCAGTGTACGTATCGCTAGATACGGCGAAGAAGCAAAACCAAAAGTGACAGTCTTTAGAAGGTAGACTCGAACCTCCTGGTCAAGAGTATCTGTCCAAAGAATTTTTTGGAACCGTTGATCATCTGGATGGATCCAAATCCGCCGAAACATCTTCTCTATGTCCGCGGTGAAGACGACTGAATACATCCTCCATCTAATAATGGCATCCGCTAGTTCTTTCTGTAATTTTGGCTGAGAATGTAAGAGATCATTCAAGGATAGCCCTTGATCGGTGTGTTGAGAAGCGTTGAAAACGACTTGCAATTTAGTGCTCGAGCTGTTCTCTTTCATCACAGAATGATGTGGTAAGAAATAACCCTAATTAGGTTGTAGATCTTCCGCTTTGAAGACGAGTTCCATCCCTCCAAACCCTGCGCACTCCTTGATAACATCAGAGTATTTCTTGTCTTTCTATCTGGACGAGAGCCCGGTAAGCTGCTGCTCTTGAATCTCCAGGATTAAGAGAGCGAGAAAATCCAGCCTAACGAAGTTGGTTGAGCGGTTGGAGTCCCGAAACTACCTTTCCTTAGTCCCTCTTCAATAACACAGGAGTAGACCTCTGCCTCTAAAATCTGCCCCTAGTCTCGTTTTTAGATTGCCTGCACTGAGCAATGAGATGATAGTGTGTTCTCTGGTCAGTCTCAATATCTGTAAAGGTGACTCCAAAATGAAGGGTGCCTGGGCCCCTTGATCCAGTAGTATCTGAGGAACCAGGTTGAACAGCTGCAGCAGTGAAACAAAACAAGGAGTGAGCGACGTTCGAAAGAAAAAGGATGGATAATGTTCATAGTTTGGTCAATATTGGAATTCCTTTGAAACCACTTAATGATCCTGTTTTTGTGAATCAGGGAGCATAGTCACCCCCGCTCTCTCCCCTCGACCGATCACTCTCGAACACGCCGTGCTCTTACCTCTGTCCCCCTTTCTGAAGTCACACCATTGTCCAGTCTGCACCTGCTGTTTTAGTGAATGAAGCCATTCAAATTGGAAATATCCGGTTGTGAATTGACCACGACATCCTGATTCGTAGTCTTTTTCACTTACCTGCAACTTTTTCACATTAGCACGCACTTTTGTTTTTTGTTTTCACTATCGCGATCCGGCTCGAAGGGCCATAATGTTTGAGATTCAAACCATAAAATGATCCGACAGTGAAATTAGACGGGTAGGGTGATAAATAACGCTACGTTTTTTATCTTTAAGTAAAGTTTATTGTACCCATTTTCAACATGAAAATGGATACCCCACAGTTAGTATAGTTAATCAGTATAAAAACATGACACAGTTAGTAATTGTTACTGATTATCAGAAAAAAAACTCATAAGAAGTTATTACGTTCATACAAGGAAGTGACTCGGGCCGTGCATTGAGTAGTACTGACTGTTCGCCCACCCCTTCAGGTACTCGGTCCCCCAAAAGAGCGAGTGGACAGAAGTACCAGGTCCGTACGCGCTCCTAGATTACCCGCGATCGCGACAATTGAAAAAAATAGAAGCAAACGATCCCCAAAAGTTTACAAGATTTTAAGAAATTTCAAATATCTTAATGAGTTCAAACAATTTCGAAAAATTTTAGAATGATTTTTGCACGAATATTTCAAGGAATTCATCAAGTTTTCAATATAACTCGAAAATTTTTTAAAATATTTTGAAGATTTCAAAGATTTTGCAATCCATTTAAAGGACTGCCCGAAAATTTCAAGGGCTTTTATTTTTCCAAATTAATATAACAGATTTCATAAAGATTTCATAAATATTTTTCATTGATATTTTGAAAGTTCTGAGGACTTTTTAAAAGCATTTGCTTTTTTTAGATAATAATTTCGACAAATAAAACTGAAATCACCAATCCTAACAAAAAAGCATTGAATACTTTTTTAGGATTTTAAGCATAGTATATTGGAGAAATAAAACAGAGTTATGATAGTCACAGACATACAGACAGACGACATAGTTAAAACTTCATTGTCGGCTCAAAACGTAGAAAATGGTTTAAACACTGAGCCTATTATGATACTTTCTCAACCATAAATTATGTAATGTATATTATGTATATCTAATGTATTTTTTTTTAAATTTTTTATCCTAAAATTATTTCTATTAGAACGTTTTCTATTTAAAATTCTGAATTCCAAATTAAAATAACGTGTACTAATTTTCATGGTTTTAATTAAAAATAATTTATCATTGAAGGCTTTTAATTCGAAATTATATCATCTTTATCGGTTATATATTCGATTTATTTTAACTTTGCAAGCGTTCCACATTTAAAATATCAATTTAATAAATTCGGAAATTGAGCACACTGATCAAATAAGGGCCTCCCGGCACGAAAACGGTTATAAGTAAAACACAACACGCGATTATTCGCCCTTTTTTTGATAAAAGTGCTTGAAATTTGTATGGGGTATTCTCAATATATAAGCGATGAGTTTAAATAACGCGCTTTGTTTAAAAAGCTAACATATTTCTTTTTGTTTAAAAGCAAATTTATTGCAAACGAAAACCACGTTTTGCCATCTTCGACCAGGGGGGCGGTCATCGAAAAAATGTTAGTTGAAGTAACTTGCGCGAGTCATGGTGGAAGGAGGCATGTAGGTATCTGTTTTTATGCGTGGGTTTTCCGTAAACTTCATGTCCTAATGTGTTATCAGATTTGTTGTAAACTAATACGTCCAAGAAAGGAAATTTTCCGTTTGGTTCTATTTCATCTCGTCCATGTAGCCAGATGACAAATGTGTCATCAACATAACGGAACCAGAATTCTGGTTTAAGTTTGGCTTGGTTGAAAACTTTAGTTTCCAGATGTTCCATGAAGACATTGGGTATTACAGGTGAGATTGGGGATCCCATTACTGCCCCTGAGGTTTGTTTGTAGAATTGGTTATTGAACGAGAAATAAGTAATATTGAAACAGTGTTCTATCAAAGGTGCGAGCCCGGAAGGGAAGTTTGTGAAAGATTTAATAATATCAATTGTATCAGAGATTGGTACTTTCGTAAAAAGAGATATTATGTCGAAACTCACTATGAAGTCTTGGGGTTGAATGTGAATCTGTTGTATCTTTTTAATAAAGTCAAATCAGATTTGGACGTGAGTGATGAAGTTTCCTGGTAAAGGGTTTAGTTTTGCAGCGGGTAAGCGTGCTAGGTTGTAAGTTGGTGAGTTTATTGCGTTGACGATCGGTCTGAGTGGAATGATCTCTTTGTGGATTTTTGGGAGCTCGTAAAGTCTTGGAGAGATGGGATTAGTAGGTATTAAGTTAGATATTGTTTGGCTGTCAAGTTTAGAGTCTTTGAGAGGAGTTTTTGTTTTACTGACTATTGTTTTTCTGGGGTCCTTTTTGTTTTTGTATGTATCGCCAGTTAGAAGGTCCATGATTTTGTTCTTATAGTCTTCTTTATTCATTATTACTGTTGTGTTGCCTTTGTCTGCGGGTAATATTATAACATCTTTATTTTGATTGAGTTCTTTAATTACGGTTTTTTCCTGTTTTGTTAAGTTTGAGGAGGGAACTTGAGCTTAGCGTAACATGCTGGCCGTCCTACGTCGTATGCTACACGGGGGTGAAACATGTGGGGATTTCTGAGCACTAAACCACGCTAATCTTTAAGCAACTGTCAGAATAGTTGTTCAATTGATCACGGCAGTTTTGCGCTGCCAGCCCTGGCGGGAAATTCAAATTGCTAGGTAATTTTGACATTTATTTCTCAATCAAAATAATTGAATTTAAAGAAGAAAATTCTTAAATAAATTCGTAATTCATTAAGAACACACTCATGTGCATTGTTTTAAAATGAATTATGAATTGATTAAACAATTTTTTCTTTAAATGTCATTATCTTGATAATGATCATTTAAAGTGACATCAAGAAGCGATGAAAAGTGTGACATTATCATTAACACTAATTAAATTTAATCAGATAACTATTAAGCGTACAAAACGTAAACTTACGGCAGAAACAGAATAATGTAAAAAGTTAATTAAATCTGAAAGTAAAAAATACTAAAAAATTATTAAAAGAAGCAATAATTACAAAATATGGATTTTTTAAGATTCACGACAAAAACTTGAGAAACATTATCTAAACATTTCAAAAGATATATAAAAATTTGCAAAAAATGATAAAATTTCCAGAAAAATGAAAACTTCTAATGATTTTGAAATAAAATTTTGTAGCTTTCTAAAGATTTTGAAAAAATAAAATGATTTTTGAAGATTCCAATTTAAAATTTTTTTTTAATTTTTCAGGATGTTAACTACAACAATGTTGAAACTAATTAGGAAGGGAAGGGAAAGGGAAAGGAAAGAAATGGGAAAGGAGAAGGAAAGGGAAAGGAAAGTTTGACTATCCTAGAGTGCGGTGAAGTGGTTGATGTTGCCTATTGTTCGCTGTCTGTCTAGTAAAAAGCAAATGCTAAGCGCTTGGGGCACATTTGTCCCCCAGAGGATCCGTTACGTTTGAGTTTCGTCACGTTAAGTCAATTTCATATTTTCATGTAAATGAACGCATTTGACGTATATTTACAGTATATCATGGTATTTTAATGCTTCTAATTGATTTTTTGTAATTTAAGTGAAAAATATATGTAAAAATTACTAAAAATGTGACGTGTGGCATGGCGACAAAAGATTTTGTCTGTATGTTGAGCTTTCATCGTGTGTATTGTGGTTTTTCGGATAACTATTGCACTATAAGTTTTAGTGGAAAATGGATTAAATGTTTTTGTTTATGTTATAATTTTCTCAAGAAAATAAGGACTCAGCTACAGGCATCTTTCATATTAGCCTTGAACAGTGTGTTATCTGTTTAACACAAAAATCGCATAATTATGCAAAAAGCCGACTGTTTGAGGATTCGGATTTTCAAAACAGAGGACTACGATATTAACATACTTTTGCATTTTACAGAAAATGGCATGGTAATTTTTGAACAATTAAAAAATAATTCTTCAATATCTTAGATTCTGCCCTTTAATATCTTGGATATTGTCAGTTAAAATCTTCTTTTTAATATCTACGGATGCTCTACTTCAGTATCTAGATTTCTGTCCCATAGTTAAATCGCTAAGATATTACCTATTAATATCTAGATAGTCTGTGCTGACATCTATTTTTCTCCGTGTGCAAAATTTATTGGAATTAATTTTTTTTAATTTAATTTAATTTTGAGAATTAGTTTAAAAATAAAACTAGTTTTTTTTTAGAAAAGGCTTCTTTTTTTAATTCCGATGAATTTTTCCTATTTTTCAAACTCGCTAACCGCTTTTTCATTGAAAGAAACTTTTTATTAATTTTGGTATCTTCATTTAAATGAAACCATCTAATTGTGCATCAGAATACAAAGAGACTGTCCTATCATATATTCAAATTATTTATAATAATAAGCATTCTGCCCGCGCTTATGATATTCCTCATTTTTTAAAATATTCTAACTTCGAATGTTCAAATAAATCCAGTTTTTGGAAGAAACCTAATTATGAGCTACACCACCTTAAAGCAAAATTTGTCCCCTTCAAAATGGCGTTTGAAATTTTAAAATTAGTTAATTAGAAAAGAAATGACATGATTTTTTCCAAAAAATGGCAGAAAAAGAATTTTTATCGATTTTTATTTGTTTAAACATTTTTGTAACATTTTAAATTCATTGAAACAGCATGTTATATACACCAATCTCTCCGACATTAAAAAATGAAGAGAATGGTGTATACTAACATCTGATGCCGATGAAAGGAAAAGATTGTGCACAAGGAATCCAAATGGGGGACATTTGTCACCCACAGGAGCCGGTGTTTTCCGACCAGCAATCGTGCACTTTCGAGTTTTCAAACTCAAATGAGGAGAAATGATTTGCGCGCGCAACCCAGTAACGTATATTGTCTCCTGCTATATTCACATGGACATAGGCCAGCGTTAGCATTGGACCACATTTCGTTTCAGATCTGGGATGACTGATATGGCAGCTCTACTTAGTGATCCAAGATCTGAAACGAGACGTGGTCCAATACTATCACAGGTTTATGTCCGTGTGAATGTAGTAGGAGACGACATAAATATTTATATCAATAGTTTAAAAGAAAAACACTTTAAAGAAATATGTGGATAATTTCTTGACATCGCACCTTATCGTTTACTTAAATTCAAGTACTCATAATTCTTTACATGTAATGCAAATTACACGTGTGTGCAACGTGTCAATTGAAGTTTTATACCCTTATTAGTCAGTAATTGGTCATTACAGATGACGCGAAAAAGTTCAAATCTTTTATTGTACGCAGAGTAAAAAGTACATTTTTATATAAAAGAAAACTAAAACTAAACGACAATACAATGTATATATTATATAAAATCATTTGATTTATTTTCCGCTTGTGAAAGGCGAGGGGACTAACGATCAGAAAGCCTCCCGATTTTGTTTTTTATGTATATATTATATAAAATGATTTGATTGATTTTTAGTTTGTTAGAGGCAAGGGGCACTTCTTTTTATTTTTCTATTCCCAAATTTTTGTATAGGTCGTTATCGGTGGTTTTTTATGCCTTTCAGGCATTTTAAATTTTTCAATTTTTCAAAGTTTGTAGTTTCTCAGTGGATCAATTGCAGATTCTCTACTCTACTTGGATAACTTTTTGATAATACATTAAAAAATTTATGTACTCACAACATTGCCAAAACTTTTTTTCCGCGAAATTGGTCAAGTAAATTTCGATTTTTTATTTCTTTTTTCCTAACAGGTGTAATTAAGATTTTTAAAATTCTAATTTTATAGTACAGTCTGTCAAGTTAAAGCGTGGGTGGCTTTACTCGCAGTCGGTAAGGTGTATCGACATGATTTTGGTGTCAAAATATTAAGAAGAGCTCCCT
>NC_046659.1:35278114-35284312 GCF_010883055.1 Belonocnema kinseyi
CAGCCTCGTTGAAGAAGCCTCCCGTACGCCGAATGTAACATCACAGCTGGGCAGGTCCAAGAGCAAGCCCAGAAATAGGAGGAAAGGCCAAGTTGGCAAGAAGGAAGATGGCCGAAGCACGGCCAAGAAAACGGCACCCCCTGAAGTAATGCGAAAGCGGTTCCGGGTGGAATTATGCCAAGGAGAAAGGGTGGTGGTTTTTAGTGGGTCCCTTGGTAGCATCAGCGCTGTGGTCTCATTATGTATATTTTCTTATATATATTGGGGTCACTGTGGCGGTGTTATTTAAGATCCCCACACTACCAGGAAGTGCGGACCCTTCCTGGTGTGTTTTTGAACATTTTCCACCAGCCCTCGTAAAAAAAAAAAAAAATATCGAAGAAAATAGTGATAAAGAGGAGTAATATAGCCCAAGTAAACTGAAAAAAGATCTGTTTGAATCAAATATAACATATTTGATTCAAAAGAAAGACCATGTTTGATTAAAACATAATATTATTATGTTTGAATCTAGCATATTCTTTCTTTGTTATACAGGTAAAATTCTATAAGAGAGAAAATATGTAGCTTCGTTTTATTTGAAAATTTAAAAGGGAAAAGAAATATTGTAAAAGCTTGTAAACTATACAATGAAGACAATAAATTCTATTCCATATATAATTATAATATCACATACTAAATTATATAATTTATTTTTATTATGTATAATAATATACACAGTATAAATTATACTATGTAATTAACACAATATAATATACCACAAAATATTAATCACGGTATTAAGCTCATGTCCTTCGTGACCACGTAACCAAACAAGTTGATTCATAAATCGATGAAATAGGATATTAACATTCGAGTCATATCACTTTGCAGATAATTTTTGATTTGATGAATTTCGGATTTTTTGGTTCGCGTATATTGAGCACTGACACCAACTTCGCACTAAATCGTCTAAGCCTTAAAAAAATTAATGTCAGCAATAAAATTTGCACATTCGTTTCAAATCAACAAATAAGTATCTGCATACATGTAACCTATTATTATTACTTTTGGGGCATTTTTAGCGGTTTCTAGTGAAGAGAAAAAGCAACTTTGAACGTCGATAAAGTCGAGCTCACGTGAGTAAGTTCATTAAAAAGTTTTGGTGTGGAGAATTAAATGATTTTCATTTTTTTCGGTCCTCAATTTGGAATTATCGGTATGATAATTCGAACTATTTCACACGTAATTGAATAAGAATTCGTAGGTAATTGATCGTGAATCCGATCATAATACCCGAATTGTTGTTTTTGATAAGAATTGCGATTAACATTTATTAATGTCAATTGGAATTATGGGTAGGATAATTCCAACGTTGTCACACGAAATTAAATAAGAAACCGGAGGTAACTGATCGTGAATCGGATCATAATACCCAGATTGTTGTTTAAAAATAACAATTGTTATTAACATTTCATAATGTTAATTGGAATTATCGGTATGATAATTCGAAATTTTTCACACGGAATTGAATAAGAATTCGAAGGTAATTGGTCGTGAATCTCGTCATAATGCCCGAATTATTGTTTAAATATAACAATATTTATGTTAATTGGTATTATCGGTAGGATAATTCGAACTTTTTCACATGCAATAGAATGAGAATTCGGAGCTAATTGATCCTGAATCTGACCATAATAGCAGAATTGTCTTTTGAACATAACAATTGTTCGGAGGTAACTGTTCGTGAATCTGATCATAATACCGGTATTGTTGTTTAAAAATAACAATTGTCATTAACATTTATCAGTGTTAATTGGAATTATCGGTAGGATATTTCGAAATATATGTTTGATAATACGAACTTTTCCACACGGAATTGAATAAGAATTCGGAGGTAATTGTTGGCGAATCTGACCATAATGCCCGAATTGTTGTTTAAATATAACAATTTGTATTAACATTTATTAATGTTCATTGTAATTATCGGTAGGATAATTCGAACTTTTTCACACGGAATAGAATAAGAATTCGTAGCTAATTGATCTTGAATCTGATCATAATAGACGGATTGTCGTTTAAACTTAACAATTGTTATTAACATTTATTAATGTTAATTGGAATTATCGGTATAATAATTCCAACTTTTTCACACGGAATTAAAAAGGAATTAGGAGGTAATCGATCGCAAATCTGACCATAATGCCCGAATTTTTGTTTAAATATAACAATTTGTATTAATATTTTTTAATGTTCATTGAAATTATCGGTAGGATAATTCGAACTTTTTCACACGGAATAGAATAAGAAGTCCTAGCTAATTGATCTTGAACCTGATCATAATAGCCGAATTGTCGTTTAAACTTAAAAATTGTTTTTAACATTGATTAATATTAATTGGAATTATCGGTATGATAATTCGAACTTTTTCACACGTAATTGAATAAGAGTTCCGCGGTAATCGATCGTGAATCTGATGATAATACCAGAATTGTTGTTTTAATAATAATCACTGTTGTTAGCATTTATTAATCTTAATTGGAATTATCGGTGTGATGATCAGAACTTTTTCGCAAAGAGTTAAATGAGAATTCGGACGAAGTTGATCGTGAATCTGATCATAATTCTCGAATTGGTATTTAAAAATAACTATTGTTATTAACATTTATTAATGTTCATTGGAATTATCGGTAGGACAATTAGAACTTTTTCAAACGTAATTGAATAAGAATTTGGAGGTTTTTGAGCATGATTCTGAACATAATGCCCGAATTTTTGTTTAAAAATAACAATTTTTATTAACATTTATTACTGTTAATTGTAATTATCGGTATGATAATTCGCGCTCCTTCACAAGGAATTGAATAAGAATTTGGGGGTAATTGATTGTGAAACTGATCATAATACCCGAATTGTTGTTTGAAAATAGCAATTGTTACTAACATTGATTAATATTAATTGGAATTATCGGTATGATAATTCGAACTTTTTCACACATAATTGAATAAGAATTCTGAAGTAATTGATCGTGAATCTGATCAAAATGCCCGAATAATAGTTTAAAAATAACAATTGTTATCACATTTATTAATGTTAATTGGAATTATCTGTAGGATTATTCGAACTTTTTCACACGGAATTGAATAAGAGCTCAGAGGTAATTGATCGTGAATCTGATCATAATACCCGAATTGTCGTTTGAAAATAACAAATGTTATTAACATTGATTAATATTAATTGGAATTATCGGTATGATGTTTGGAACTTTTTCACACGTAATTGAATAAGAATTCCGAGGTATTTGATCGTGAATCTGATCATAATACCAGAATTATTGTTTTAAGAATAAAAACTGTTGTTTACATTTATTAATCTTAATTGGAATTATCGGTGTGATGATCAGAACTTTTTCAAAAAGAGTTAAATGAGAATTCGGAGGAAGTTGATCGTGCATCTGATCATAATTCTCGAATTGGTATTTAAAAATATCAATTGTTATTAACATTTATTAATGTTAATTGGAATTATCGGTAGGATAAATCGAACTTTTTCACTCGGAATTGAATGACAATTCGGAGGTATCTGATCGTGAATCGAATCATTATACCGAAATAATTATTTTAAAATAACAAATGTTATTAACATTTATTAATGTTAATTTGGATTACCGGTAGGCTAATTCGAACTTTTTCAGACGGAATTGAATAAGAATTCGGAGGTAATTGATCGTGAATCTAATCATAATACCCTAATTGTTGTTTAAAAATAACAATTGTTAGTAACTTTTATTAATGTTAGTTGGAATTATCGAAATAAGAATTCGAACATTTTCACACGGAATTGAATAAGAATTCGGAGGTAATTGATCGTGAATCTCATCATAATACCCTAATTGTTGTTTAAAAATAACAATTGTTAGTAACTTTTATTAATGTTAGTTGGAATTATCGAAATAAGAATTCGAACATTTTCACACGGAATTGAATAAGAATTCAGAGGTAATTGATCGTGAATCTAGTCATAATACCAGAATTGGTTTTTTAAAAATAACAATTGTTAATAACATTTATTAATGTTAATTTAAATTATCGGTAGGATAATTCTAACTTTTTCACATGGAATTAAGTAAGAATTCGGAGGTATTTAATCGTGAATCTGATCATAATACCCGAATTATTGTTTAAAAATAACAATTTTTATTAAGATTTATCAATTTTAATTGAAATTATCGGAGTAATAATTTCAACTTTTTCACATGAAAATGAATGAGAATGCGAAGATATTTGATCGGGAATCTGGTCAAAATTTCTGAATTTTTCTTTAAAAATAACAAATGTTATTAGCATTTAATAATGTTAATTGAAATTATCGGCATAATAATTCGAACTTTTTCACACCTAATTGTATAAGAATTCAAGGGTAATTGGTCGTAAATCTGATCACATTGGCCGAAATGTTGTTTAAATAAAATAAATTTTTATTAACATTCATTAACTTTAGTTGGATTATCGGTAGGATAATTCGAACTTTTTCACACGGAATTGAATGAGAATTCGGAGGTATTTAATCATGAATCTGATCATAATACCCGAATTTTTGTTTAAAAATAACAATTGTTATTAGATTTGTTAATATTAATTGGAAATGTATGTATGATAATTCGTACTTTTTCACAAGAAATTGAATAAGAATGCGTAGGTAATTCTTTTCACGTTGGTATTCTTTTTCACGTTGGGTCGCCTAACAAAGATTAATATAAAAATATTAGGAATGGCAGTTAAATGGTTCAGACTAAAAGCTTGTGTCTAGAGTAGAAAAAGGTTCGACCGTTAGGGATTAAGTGTAAGAACGCGTGTGGAGTAGGAGGTAGAGTATATAGCAATGAAAGGTTGGTCAGTTAGTTATCAATGGAAGATCAGGTTATAAGGAAAGTAAGAAAAATAAACAGACATTCTTATAAATGCTTAAAAATGTGAGGCAGGCTCGAAACAGATGATTGAATATAATGATAAATTTCCACCAAAAAATATTTTATTTATATTAATTGCACTTTATTTATTTTTGCAATTATGAAATTGTACATAAGTTCACTTACAAATATAATCGCACGCTCACACGCTATGAAAAATCGCATACGCTGCGGGATTCGAACCCTGCCTAAACAACAACCTAAAACCTAAGCCTCCGCACGCTCTAGCTAATTATGCTAATGTGTTGCTTGGATTGTCTTGACAAAATCTCAGCCAAGATTTTGCGCTAAAAAGTCAGGGCTAAAAAAGGAATCTATTTTTTCTATTTTTTTGTTTCATACATTTTATATGAATAGGTGGATTTAAAAATGTTCAATCAAACTACTTAAATTTAATTTATTTAAATTTTAATAGTTAAGTCTTTTATTAAAATATTCATTTGATTTGTGATTTTTGTTCAAATTGTAAATCTCGACAATTTAATGGATTTATTACTTCTAGATGCATTATAAGAAAAAAAGTAATTAAATTTTAAGTGAACTTTCTAGCCTATAAAAAGAATCGAATGATTATAGTTCTACTAAGGATTGATTCACAAAGTACGTGAAACATTTTTCAGGAACTTTCACCCCCCCCCCCTTCTCCCTATGTCGTACTTTTGCCATTGCTTTTAATATAGCTTTCAATATAGGCAGCTACAATAAATAATTTATTAGAACATTTAAGTCAAGAAATAAGTCTTAAAAATGCAAATTTTCAAATACTAAGACTTTTATAAAACATTTGAAGGGTTGCACTATGCATAATTCATTACCAAACAAAAACGAAATTTTTCAGGAGAGCGGATGCTTACAGGTGCTTACAGGTACACTCGAGAATGGCGCGAACTCGCGATCGCGAACTGTTGGCGGCAATACAGCGCTACTGCGCTTGCGAGATATTGGTGGCAGATTTCTAAAACAGAGTCCTAGAAAGCTCGCAGACTCAACGTATTTTGATAATACGAGCGTCTCCAAGAACCTCGAATATTTAACATTGCACGACGAATATTATTTCGACTCTAATCTTAGCTATACGTAGTAATATATTTTAACTAGGATTTACTAACTAAGGTATCTTTTACAAAAGGTACTTTATTAAAATGAATCAAAGTACGAGGGTGGATTGATAAGTTTCCGGCCTGACCAAGAAAAACAACGTTTTTAAGAATTTTTTTTTTTTATTTCTCAACATAATCTCCTCCAAGGCT
>NC_046659.1:35284412-35286774 GCF_010883055.1 Belonocnema kinseyi
GGGAGCTCTTCTTAATATTTTGACACCAAAATCATGTCGATACACCTTACCGACTGCGAGTAAAGCCACCCACGCTTTAACTTGACAGACTGTAATAATAGTTACGTGATATAAATTTTAAAAACCTAATCAATTCCAAAAAAAAAATATATTTTTATTTAGATTTTTCCTTATATTTTACAAACTAAATAATTACTACATCTGTTTTGGCTTATAAAAAATAATATTTATAAGATTTTTTTCAAAATTATCCGCTTTTACAGTTGTACTGTCGTTTAGTCTTAGTTTTGTTTTATACAAAAATGTACCTTTCACTCTGCGTACAATTAAAGAATTAAAATTTTTTGCGTTACCTGAAATGACCAATTACTGACAAATAAGGGTATAAAACTTCAATTGACACATTCTACAAACGTGTAATTTGCATTTCATGTAAAGAATTATGAGTATTTGAATTTAAGAAAAAAATAAGGTGTGTTCTCAAGAAATTATCGACATATTTCTTTAAAGTGTTTTTCTTTTAAACTATTGATATAAATATTTATAGATATGTAACACAGATAGATTTATAATACAAATACTTACCTTTTTTTAGTTTAAAAAATATCACACACTAAAGAACAACTTGGACAATTTTTTGATAATTCACTTTATCATATAACAACATATAATTAAAGCTAAAGATTTTCCGTTCAATGAAAACCATTTCAAATTGGTAGATAATTTCAATTTTACATAGAACAGTATTAATATTAATATTCTATCAACTGTTCCGCATTTTAAAGAAATGCAAGAAATTAACGATTTTAATGATTTCAATGTTTCGTGCGATTAATTCTTCTATATGCAATATCAAAATATTAATTGTTATTTTCAAATGATTCTGATGAACAAATTTTATAATTTCGAAAGTCCAAAGGCTGTTTAAACTTTTTTGGTTTAATAGATAAATCCAACATCAAACACCTAAGAAATCCAGCACAATCATTTACAGTTAATTAATACTAATATTAATATAATCATCATCGGGGGTTGCCCCGTGTGGGGTTGCTGGTCCTCCATCGGGCGCCTCCCCAGGTTGCGGATAGGGGGACGCTTCCCAGATATAGGTGGTACCGGGGAAATCAAATAACCCGGGGTGGACAAAAACCAGCTAGGGGAAGGAACCCAGAAATAAAACCAATGATGAGCGCGTATGTTAAAAACAACATACCCGAAGGGAGTAGCAATCTCCCCACTGATTCCGATCGGGTTCCAGCCCCGGTGGTCAGTGCCGGTCCCATGGATTTGGGGGGGGGGGGGGGGGGGGGGGGGGGGGGGGGGGGGGGGGCAAACATACTTGGACAGGAGCTTCTGTGAGGAGCTTGGAGGTCCTTTGGACGTCACTGAGGAAGGAGCTAGCAGGGAGATATCCGTCAACAAGAAGGACATCTCAGAAATGGATGCCCAGCTTGGCGAGACATATAATCTCTTCGAACAGCTGCATGACACCATTGAAGAAATGGTGGCTTTCAGCAGGGAGAAGAAGAATATGTGGCTTCCAATTAGGGACGGGCTGCAAAGAGCGGAGAGCCTCATAGTCCAACTTCGCGATCACACTGTGACGACCGAAGGCCTTCATAGGGATCTGATCGAAAACGTTGGACGAACGGCGAGAACGAGGGCCATGACCCGAAAGTTAAGGAGCAAGAAGAGAACCAGCCAAAGTGGTACTCAAACAGACGAAGCCGTGGTGAATCCCACTCCGCGCGAAAGGAAGCGAGAGAGGGAGACCACTTTGAGTCCCATGGAGGCTGGACCCTCTAAGCAAAGGCGTAAGAAGCCGAGGACCGCAAACGCTTCAGCGCCAGCGACCTCGACTCCAAACAAGAACGACGAAGAAGAGAAGCCTGCTTCTAGCAACATCAGGAAGCAGAAAATACTCAGGAGAAGAGCTCGACCCGAGGCGGTTCTTATCAAACCGGCCGAGGGTTTGAGCTATGCCGAGGTTCTCAAGGACCTCAAGCGAAAGGTTAGCCCTGACGCCCTTTGTGTAAAAATCAGAGGTGTCAGGGAGACCAGAAACGGAGAGGTCCTTGTAGAGCTTGGGCCTACAGGCAAGGGCAAAGCTGAGCTGTCAGCGGCAATACGCGGAGCTCTAGGGGAGGGGGGTAACGTGCGTGAGCTCGTGCCCCGGGTGGAGGTCGAGGTCTTGGACCTCTATACCTCAACAGACGAAGAGGAGGTCGAAGCGGCCGAAGAAGCCACTACGGCAATAAGCATGTGGGTGAGGTGAAGGTCAGCCTCACGAAAAGACCCTTCAGAGGCAATCTGAGGGCTTTCGTGGAGCTGACAGAAGATTTGGCGGAGACACTTGTACGCG
>NC_046659.1:35286874-35288144 GCF_010883055.1 Belonocnema kinseyi
CTACAAGCTATCTAAGGATGGTACTATAGAACGCCACCTCAAGGTAGGTCTGGTGGCGCCATCTCTTGGTCAGGCCGGAAACTTATCAATCCACCCTCGTATGATTATAGCACATTTAATTTTATCAGTCTATTAAACAGTTATTTATAGATATAGGAATGATGGGATCTAGTAATCACAACTCAACAGTTTATAAGGAGTACTTGTACTCGAGCAATAGTCATTAGTACCATAGTAATTTGTAATCTAATACAGCACTTTTAATAAAAATTATTTTTCCATTTTTCTCCGTGAATGACGGAAGATGCCAATAACTTCGCCTGAGTGATTTCTTGAGTTCATCTCCAAAACATCGATATCGAACTGCATTTCAAAAATGAGTCGAGAAATGAGATCATGTGTTATTTTTATACTCGTAGCACGGTTTATCTCAAGTCAGCCTTAACTTTTCTCAAGAGCAGTGGTCGGCAAACTACTGCCATGCAGCAGCGCAACCCTACCTGTCACGGCGGGCCATGGACGCTTCCTTTATTAAGTGGTTGCAGTAACGGGGATTCAAATTCAAAACAAAAATTTTTAATTCCAAAATTATCTTTCTGAAACCCCGAAATTCAAAATCTGTGAATTGTTGCGATCAAAAGGAATCTAAAAAGCGTCTTAAAATACTAAAAATTAATGCATTATGACAGTTTTAATTAAAAATTAAGTTTTCATTATATTTCATCAAATCATTGATCCTTTACTTCCATTGTACAAATTTAGATGTATTTAATCGCAAAAGAGTCACAGATTTCGAATTTCAGACATATAAATTACTAATATAAGAATTTATAACAAAAATCATTTGTAATTTTTTATTCACATTGAGTTTTTTGTCTAACAATAAACTCCTGCCAAAGAAAGCCATCCCATCTCAGGAAAAACATAGCATTGGCGAACAAAGCACGACAGGCGAACAAAATTACTTGGCTCAAACCCGCCCTTACCTGAAAAGTAAGCAAAAATTTTGCCGACCACTGCTCAAGGCGAACCTTTTTCGACTCAGAAATGATATTAAAATTAGAGAAAAAAATACGTAATTATTAAATTACTTATTTTGAATAAAAAATTCAGAATCTGTGAGCCTGAACGAGTAAACCCCTGAAAAATTTGTTTCAAATTTGTAATTTTCTATAAGGATCTCCTAAGCCGATAGAAATATGTAAAAACAAACAACATTTTCGGCATCGTCATCAAGCAAATATAGTACAAACGAAAATCCATAAATAAA
>NC_046659.1:35288244-35306989 GCF_010883055.1 Belonocnema kinseyi
CGTACAAAATTGTTTAATAATTAACAAAAATTAACTTTTATGACAGGGGCCGTCTCAAAAATGAAATATGCTAAAGTCGAACTTTTCGACAACAGCATGTCTTGGTTGGGGGCAATTTAAGTCGAAACAACGTTGAAGGATTTTTACTCGGGTAAGCACTAACATTCTTGGACCACATACTTACTTTCAATAATTTTGCAAGTTTTTGTCAACGTTGAACAATAATTGAACATTGTTTATTTATTACCTTAGGTCTAAAATTTCCCTTAAGGTGCCAATAACTGGTGGTCTTACCCTGTCCAAGAAAAATTTGTAGCTCTTTTTTGGTCGAGCAATCTTTGTCTATTAGATTTTTCAAGGTTTGTATCGTTTGCGCAACAATCAATTTTTTTATTTTTATTTGCGTTTAAATTCCATTTAAATTTTATTTTATTTTCAATGCCATTTTTCACGACTAAAACGAAAGCTGCGTATCCTACCAATAAATGATTACACAGGACCACAAAAAAAAGAGTAAAGGGTTCCTTAAACCAAATTAAGCGATTATATGGTTTGTTGGTCGCTAAAACGGAATGTGAAACCTGTTTTGTCCCATCTTTTTGGCGTTTTTTTCAAACCTCAAAAAACATCTTGAAACCATAAAACCCAAAAATATCAACCATTAAGCCATATAACCCCATACCTTTATATCTCAATACCCTTGAGATCGATAACCTATAGCCCTAAAAGCCATAAACCCAAAATTTATAACATCAAAACTCATAAATCTGAAAACACAATAAATTACAAACCCAAAATGAAGCAAAAGAAAAAACTTACACGCAAATTTCAAATCTCAGTTCCGAAGAGTTTGAGCTTTATAATTCCATACGTCCATCAGTTAATAACTTTGAGGCAGACATTTAAAACTCCACATCTTTATAACCTCATCGCCTTTAAACTTGTAGCCCTGTGACTGCATAACCCTATAACCCTAAAATGCAACAGTAAATGTACTTCCACGTAAGATATGAGTTCTGAGTCTGACAGTTTTGCCGTGTGTCGGCATCAAGGGTACCTCCACGTGGAGTCGGTGGACAACGGAGTTGTTCTGGGAACCGGCGAAGTCCCTGGATCATGACGTTCATGCCGGCATGGTCAGTGCTACCAGATAAACCGATTTGTCGGTATATCTGATAAGAGAAGGTATCTAATAATAGACGGTGTTTTTAATGGGCCACAAATTAGAGAACTTTTAAAAAACAATGAAATCCAAAAAAAAATAAGGTGGTGAAATCAGCTTCGCAAAGTTTAAGGGACGTTACGAAAAAATCTCTAGGAAATAGGAAAGATCCTAATTACGTGACTATAGTGGAAAATATGGTACACAATTTTTTAAATATGGGGTGTCGAATGAATCTAAAGCTGAATTTCCTTATGCTCGCATTGAGTACGTTCCTGAAAATTTAGGCGATTTTATTGAAGAGCAGGGTGAAAGATTCCACAAAAATTTATGTAAAAGATATTAAGAAGAGATATCAGGTTGTTTGGAATAGCTATATGTTGGCAGACTACTCTTGGTCTTTGAAAAGATACACGTCAAACTAACACAAAGAAAAAGCGCTACGAAGGTCATTTGCAAATGAACGAACGCATTATCATTCTGAAACTAAAAAAACATGAAATAAGTACCTACGAAGTTGTAAACCTGTTTAAGAGTTGTAAGAAGCGAGGGGACACATGTAAATCAAGCACCCTGAATCGTGAGAGGCGAGGGGATTCACATAAATCAAGCACCCTAAAGGGAACCGACGCATGCTACGTCCACGTCGTTCTTCTGGGTATGGGTAAATGTAGGTTATTACGATGTAGGAACTCCAGAACTTATTCAATATTTGAATTTTAGTTTTTGAGGCCCAAAGTGTATGAGAAATAAGATTAAATAAAGCTTTTTGAGAATTGTGAGAGGCGAGGGGACTCACATCAATCAAGCATCCCAAAGGGAACAGAAGCCTACTGCGTCCACGTCGTTGTTTCTGGGTATCGCTAAATATAGGTTATTACGACGCAGGAAATCTTGACGTTATTGAGTTATGAAATTTGAGTTTTGAAGACCCCACGTTTATGAGAAATAAGATAAAATATTTAGGTCAAGCTTTCTGCAAAAAAAAAGAATTAAGACTCGAGCATAAGTTTTGATTGTAGCTTTCTGAGATTACAGGTTTTTAAAGATTCACCTGTATGTCTTTTTGTTGTTACGGTTATGGAGTCATAAGATTATGGAATTTTCTGGGTTATACAGCTATGGGGTCTTGCGGTTATAGGATTATAGACTTTTGGGGTTGTAGAGTTTTGAGATACTCGGTTGTATGGAGTTATGGCGATGTGGAGTTATGAAATTGAATTCTACATGATTCGGAACTATATTGAGCCATGCAATTTTCTTAGGATACACTTCAGGGTTACGGATGTTATGGCTTCTGAGGTTAGGAATTGGTGGATGTATGCAGTTATAAAGCTAAAACTCTCCAAGATATAGGTTTCAAATGAGCGTGTAAGTTTTTTTTTTCTGCTGCATTTTTGGTTTTCTTGTTTATGGGGATTTGAGATTTATGAGTTTTGGGGTTAGAAATGTTGAGGTCATGGCCTTTAGAGTTATAAGTTATCGATCTCAAGGTTATTAAGCTATGAAGGTACAGGGTTAAATGGCTTAAGGGTTGATATTGTTAGGTCTTATAGTTTCAAGATGTTTTTTGAGGTTAGAAAAAAACGAGTTCAGCAACGGGTTCAGGATTCGGGTTCAGCGACCCAAAAAACATATCCCAGTCAGGAATGGATCGTCGATCCAACGTCGAAATGACGTCGTCACCGTTTACCATCGTCGAGTCGAAATCATCGTCCAATCTCAAGTCAATTTCGACCACAATTATTATGCTCTAAAAACACTTTATTTATCTTAATTTCAGTGAATCCTGACAAACATTTTCCGAATTTGCAAGATATGAAAATCGATGTCGAAATTACGTCAAAACGACGTCATCTCGACTTTAAAATACTTCAGGGTCAAAAAGATGTGAAAGTTCATTTTCACTAGCAGAATAATTATTATCAATATTTCAATAATTTTAAGTTTGATTTCATTGTCTATTACCTGTTGAAAATCCATTTGTTTCTGAATGAAAATGCTATGATGTATGTTCCTTCATTGGAAGGATGAATTCCATGTTAAAACATACGTGGTGACAGCATTTCATAATTTATTCTGGAATAATGGTGATAATTCTATCATCCAAAATGAACTATTTTGCAGCGAGTATTGTCGAAAGCCAGTTTTCTTTTACATTTTTCAGAAAAAAAGTGATGATATGTTGTCTGGCGACCCTGACAATAAGGCATCTAGTGTCGAAGAGTCCGACGAAGAAAGCCTGAACGAGGAACCTCCATGAAGAATACCAGTATAAATCAATACTATTTACGATGAACATGCTTGCTCATGCAAGCATTGTCATTGCATACACTGTAAAAAATATTTCTTTTAATTTTACCACTTTCAAAGAGGGACGTAATATTTACTATTGCCAAAGAAGCGTTGTTACAGAAAAAATTAAAAACTGCCTTCAGTTTGTAATTTCACTTTTAGGTTATTCGACATTACAGTTCATTTTAAGAATGTGCCAATTAGTTGTATATTTGTAGGTTATGGTATTCTTATGAAAAATTACGGCAAAATTCCCAGAAATGATTGTAAATTTACAATAAATTGCAAATGTCCCAGGTACTCAATTTAGAAACACTTCAAATACTATATTTGCAATATTTAAAAATATTAAAATTTTATTTTATCTAATTGATATTAGTAAATTTCATAAAATAAATATGCAGCTACAGTATGCTGCATATATCTTTTATGAAATTCACTAATGTCAATATATTAAAATAAAATTGTATTATTTTTTAATATTTTGATATTCAAAAATAACCCGGTAATAAGTGTTGAATTCAGAAAAATTAAGAATTTAAATTCCTGTGAATACGCGATTTTTCCTGCGCCTAAGAATCCCCCAACGGGAACAGAAAAAGTGCAAATCCTATTCCTCTCAATCGGCTTAGTAAAATTTAACGAAAGCATTTATTTAACCTATTTTTCATTATTAAATCTGTTCATAACTTATGAATTCGAAAAATATTCAAATTTATATTTATTTATATTTCAATAATTTATTAAATGTCTTAAAAAATGCACCAAAAAAATCTATTCAAATGTGTGAATTTAAATAATTTTAACTCTAGAAAGGCAGAGTTGAATTAGTTAGAATTAAAATTTCAGAACTTATGTTTCATATGAAGGAATTAAAACAACTTATCACAGATATTTTGTAACTAATTAGAAGGAATTAGATAAAATTTCAATATGACCACTTCTAAGGAATAAAAAATATCTTTGTGAGATGTGTAACCGGTACAATTGAACCGTTGCATCGTAAAAGGGGGTATAAAATTATTGTTGAGCTTTTTATTGGCCCCTGACCCATTTTTTTTTAATTAAAATTTTAAGTTTTGAAACCTTATAGGAAATTCAATTGCGCATCTTATTTTCCTCTTGTAAAAAGTTGTCACTTTTATAGTTTCCAAAATAAATGCAAAAAGCATGGTTTTTGAGAAACGACGATTTTCAGTGTTTTTTTTTCAATTTAACTCGTTCTAAATCCGAGAGTTTTCAATATTTTGACTTCAAACTTGAAACAATAATTTATTAGACTCTTATGAAACTTTCGATGATATCAAACCTAATATTTATTTGTATAAAAAAAAAATTAATAATTTTTTTCCTCATAGTTTCATAAATATCGTTTGAATATTTTCAATCGCAAAGTCTATCAACGTAATTTTAAGCTAGAACAAACTTCCAGCGGTTGAAATGTTTATAAGGGTCCAAATAAGTGTTCTATACAATTTTACGTCAATTGGACCAGCTGCTGAAAAACTACGATGTTTTAACGGTTTTGCTCTAAACGCCGCGCGGACAAAAATGTAGGACTCAGCGGCGTTTCTGCGAAAGGCGAGCCGCAGTAACTCTTTCCTGAAGGTCTGCACATAAAAACTTATGTTTTTCATTATAAGTTCTTTAATTAAAATAATTGAAAAATGGTAATTTCATGCGTTTAAATACCAAGAAAATATTCATAATAAATATGTTTATTTTATTGTAACAAAATATTGCGTCGAAAAATAGAAGGAGTCACATAAGAGTAAGAATAGTCACATAGCAATCAGAATTAACTTTTCCACTTAATTTTTATCTTCATCAGAAGATGCGTCGTCGGATGAATAGTGAATAATAACTTGGCTAGCTTTCTTCGCAACAATTTTTTTAGCATTCATTTTTGCGAAATACTCATTATGGAATATCTTTCCTTCTTCGCTCAGGTTAGACATTAAGCTTTTAATGTCTCTCATCTTTGCGGAAGTAATGCCAACTTGTGGGGAAGGTAGGCTTGGCAAATCTCCAAGTTTAAACTTCGGATGAACGTGATAAGTGGAAGGATTTTCGCCGAAATAATTATTAAAAGCATCTATTTGTCCGATTGGGTAATAATGAATAACGCGCGCTTCACTAATTTTCAAGCCCTTGGGTTTTTGCAGGTTACCCTTAAATAATAAGTTGAAATCTCGGAGCAGGTCTTCTGTCGATTGAATTACAGCAAACGGTGGATCGCGGGCATTCCTAATGAGATCGATTTATATCTGCGCAGTTTCGATTCGCTCCATTTTTTTCTTTTTCTGAGCATAAGTTCCAAAATTTCTATCATATTGACAAATTTCTACATTAATTTCAATCGATAGCATTATTAAAAAGGTAAGCACAGTGTAGTTTCTATTTCGTCCTGAAGCCGCGTCTGAAAAAAGGATTATTTTTGAATTCACTAACGCATCAAATTCTCGTTGTATGGAATGATGAAGAAAACTACAAACTGTGTTTGCACCCTTTTTAGCAATTCCTTCGAGATAGGGATGCATGTAACTTTTGTCGCTGTTCTGAATGTGAACATTGAAAAGATAGAGCCAAAGTAATCTTCGATAAAATTGATCAGACACGGGTATTTTCGGAAGTG
This sequence comes from Belonocnema kinseyi, assembly GCF_010883055.1. Classification (NCBI taxonomy): domain Eukaryota; kingdom Metazoa; phylum Arthropoda; class Insecta; order Hymenoptera; family Cynipidae; genus Belonocnema; species Belonocnema kinseyi. The sequence continues at coordinate 35,294,337 of NC_046659.1, forward strand.
GTAGATTTTGTGCGTAATTAAACTCACAACATAAAACATTTTTTTCGGATAAAAATGCCTTTTTTAAAGCTAAATATTCCTTACCCTTCTTTTTGTGCTCAATAATTTCCGGGGACACTACAGACTTATTCTCAATTTCATAGCAATCATTACATACATCTTTACGGGGTAGTTTGAACGTTAAAGGCAAATCCGATTAAAATATGTATTATAAGTCGTTTGTTCTATTGCAATGTATTCCTCCTGCAAGACTGATTGAGAAAAATCGATGAATAAATTGTAGAGCTTCTTTAAATTTAATTCCGAGTTTTTAATATAGTTCAAGGAAGTAGATTCTCTTTTGAAATGTGATTGGCGGTGTGGTAAACTCTCACAATGTATTTTAATTAAATCCTTAATATCATTGGTTAGTTTTACAATCTTACTATCATGTTTTCCCCTGTTATCCCCTAAATCCAGTTTAAGTAAAAATTTTCTTTGTCCAGTATCTAATCTTTTATATGCTACACGAATCACGTCACTCAGAAACTTTTTACATATCACAATATTTTCATCATCTTTGGGAAACTGATAGTCCCATATTATTAGCCGACGTTTTATAGTATTTTTTACGCTCAACGAATCGCGACATTTCATTGAGGTACTTAGAAAAATATTTTGTTTGTGGTAGTCGCTAAGCCCCAAAAAATCAGAAAAAAATTTTGTCTTGTTCTTTGATCCCTATTTTTTTGTGGCATTTTCCGGTTTGGCAACAGGACTGGACGTGAATAAAAAACTTGGGCTCTACTCGTTTTCCAGTTCTTGATTCATACTCTTCACCCTAAAAGTAATTGATGGAAAACATGTAGAACTAACATTTACCCCGGAATTTTTTTTTTATTAATTTTTTATGTTACAGAAAAATAAGAAAATCTCTCTTTCTCTAAATCAGTGAGAAGATCGTCACTAAATCAAATCATTAAGGATCTCCAGTAAAAATTCTGACTTCTTACATTTTTGGAAAACCATGACTTTTAATTTGTCGAATTTTCGTATAAATTTTTAAATACCTTATTCCTTCTAATTTTTCGAATATTTTTTTTCCATCCTTCCTCGTTTCTTGTTCTTTTTCGACCTCGAGGTTTTGACAAAACTGGTGCTATTTTTTTGAATAAAATATATTAACCAAATATTAACAATACCAAAGTTTCACATTAGAGAAACGATTCTTTTATTTTTAAGACGTTACACTTTCCATGTGCAAAACTATTATAAGGTATATTCTTCAAGCACTCTTGTAATGCACATATTTTTTCTTAGAAACTCCATGTTTACGAAATTTTCGCGAAAAAATTGAACATTATTGGTAAAGAAAGAGGAGAAGAAAGAGGAAAATAAAATAATATGTTTTTACTGAAAGAGTTATCATAATAATATCTCTTTTTTATATGAGTTAATGTATGTATACATTCAAATTCTTATTAGTTTTATAATACATTTTTGTAAAAACTTTCTGCAAAATATAAGTTTTTGTGTGCAGACCTTCAGGAAAGAGTTAGTGCGGCTTGCCTTTCTCAGAAATGACGCTCAGTCCTACATTTTTGTCCGCGCGGCGTGTCGAGCAAAACCATTAAAACATCGTAGTTTTCAGCAGCTGGTCCAATTAACGTAAAATTTTATAAAAAACTTATTTGGATCCTTATAAACATTTCATCCACTGGAAGTTTGTTCCTGCTTAAAATTACGTCTATAGACTTTGCGATTGAAATTATTCAAACGATATTTATGAAACTATTAGGAAAAAAATTATTAACTGTTTTTTTACAAATAAATATTAATTTTGATATCACCAACAGTTTTATAATAGTCTAATAAATTATTGTTTTAAGTTTGAAGTCAAAATATTGAAAATTCTCGAATTTAGAACGAGTTAAATTGAAAAAAAACACTGAAAATCGTCGTTTCTCAAAAACGATGCTTTTTGCATTTATTTTGGAAACTACAAAAGTGGAAACTTTTTACAAAAGGCAACAAGATGCGCAATTGAATTTCCTATAATGATATAGGTTTCAAAACTTTAAATTTTAATTTAAAAATAAAAATGGGCCAGGGGCCAAGAAAAAGTTCAAAAATAATTTTATACCCCCTTATATGATGCGGCCGCAATAGGGGTTTCTATTCTCCAAAAGAGAACGTGTTTTCAATATATTTAATATTGAAAACACGTTCTCTTTGGGAGAATAGAATCCCGTGTGGCGGTCGCTATGGAAATAGAAGTGAATAAGTTATGGTGGTATCTTATTCTTATGGTGGCATTTTAGACAGATGGAAAAATCGTGCATTCAAAATAATAGAATAATCTTCACTTTTGCGCTGAAATCTGGAAATATTTATTTTTCTCTATTCTACGCTTATTACCGGGAATAACATTTGATTTCAATCAATTGCTATTAGTACATTTCATAAAAGAGATATGCAGTATACTGTAACTGCAGACTTCTTTTATGAAATTTACCAATAACAATTGATTCAATAAAGATTTTATTATATTTTTGTGGTTTCGAAATAAACATGTAATCGAATTTGATACAACAGCCATTTCGAAGTCGATTCAAGAATTTAATCGACCTCGATACGACTTCGATTTCGACATCGAATCGACGAACCATTCCTGACTGTGATAATCCACTTGGTCTGGTTTCAGGAACCCTTCATACATTTTTCGTTGGTCCTGTGTGAAAATAATTTTTTGTTTAGGTTAGGTAGCCTCAAAATGTCGACATTTGATGGATTTCTCAAAAGTCATTTTTCACATAAAATCAATACCTTCTCATTGAGATGAAAATTAAAATAAAAGCAAATTTGAGAACCTAACCAAAATTCAATTTCTAAAAATTTGTTGACAAGATTGAAATAACATAACACATTTTATAAAAACAAAAGCCACCCTTGTTAATTTCGTTTAGAATTTCTGTTACATAACTTGAGAATCTAACAAATAATCTCAACACCCGCGAAATGTTCGTTAGCCAGCTATTTTTGATGAACATGAGAAAAACTAGAGCATTTTCGAAATTGTTGAAACTATTTTGTTTCAAGATTAAAAATGTTTAGGTACCGCTGTTTGAAGTACTCGGAAACTCGAAAAATTTATTCCTGAAAATTATGGTCCCAAACAAAATCTCCAAAGTTGTTATTTATATCTTTTCTATAGCACACGTAGTTTTTGTTTAATTGTAATAAAAGTACAATAAAATGAACAAAATGAAATTCTTGGACAAAGGAAACATGCTATGAAAATAATAATAAAACAAAAGTTGTTCACCAAAAAAGAGCTATAAATTTGTAATTCCTAATTTCTTGATGGAATGCGCAGTTTTTCTTTTATTCGTAAAACACAACATTAAAAATTAAAAAATTAAATTCTTTCACAAACCAAACAACCCGTTTGTAAAAATCCCAGTTTAGCTCTCTTTAGAATTATGACCCCCGGCATAGGCCTGCGTAAGTGACCCACGTGGGAAAAATCTAGGATGGGCCGCCGCGGAGGGCCCAGCTCGGTTGCCCTCACTGATTAACGATTAGAATTTCGAAGTCCAAAGGGTGAATATTTTCTAGACACGACAAATTTTAAGGCTTCATGAGTTGAGAGTTAGAAAAAATGAATTTCTGTCAAAAGTTTGATAACACTTTTTTTAAATTTTAAACCTGAAAATATGGATATTCCATAGGGGCTACCACAGGGTGCTCTGGTCTTCAGCTCTCGCTCTCTGTTGAACGCTTAAAATCTCTAAATCCACAGAGTGAATATTTTATATCCTATATATATAATTAAAAGTTTTTCATAAGGACAACTGAGGGATTTCGCCGGGAGCGGGTGCTAATCTGAAAAACTGCACCCGGTCCCAGCGAAATCGCGGTAAAATTTCAGCCACAACCACGTGTCACGACCGTGAGATAGGTGGTTGCATTGTGTAACGGAATCAATACGACAATCCGGCAAAAGTCTCGTGCACCCTGAGAACACGAAGCGACCCAAGGACGAACGCCTTCTGCACTTTTTCCGAAAGTGTTTTAGAATATTGTTTACACACAGGGCTGCTTTCCAGGCTACTAAATAGTGAAATCTTGGCACCTACAAGAGCGCCGATGATGAGGGCAATTAGTTTAACAGAATATTCTGGGTACAATCGTCGCAGCTTCCTTATAAGGCACCTCTCTTTCTTTGATTCCCCTTGGCTATAATGATTTTTCAGCTGGTGTCGAAAATTCGATAACGAACATGGTTCGCTTCTCGAAGTCAAGAAGAAACATGTCAGTCCTCGAGTGTGCAGCAGAAACAATTGTCGAGGATATAAAGTTCTAGTATATGTGGCATTTTTGATTCTCAAGAATTGACTCGATTTCCCTAGGAGCATTTAGAGGAGCGATATTAAGGTTAATACCTTAAGAGTGACAGAGATGGTAATGAAGCACTCTTAGTCCCGCATTGTACCTCTGGATTTAGATTGTTCCCACATGAGTTGGACAACTAGATAGTATGTGTACTAAATGCTCGGGGTCTACATGGCACGCCCTGCAGCTATCATCGGGAATGTCTTGACTCAAAATGTGGTGACGGTATGTTAAGGTGGAAATGACACAGTCTTGACATGCCAAAATGAAATCCTCCGTGCCACACTTCAATCCCTGTGATTTAAGGAAAACAAAAGTTAGCTCACACGACATTGACTGATCCTCCACATTTTTGTGGAAGATGACGTGCATTCACTTATCGACGAGCTGTTCATGGAAGTTTTTCTTTTGTGCTTCCTTAATCCGGGCTTGCAGGAGTGATTACTCGAGATAGATAAGATTTGATGCATTTTGCTCACCCCTAATACTGAAGTTAGGTCCGAGTATTTCAACAGCCTCCTCTGCTGTTCTGTACAGTAACGCTCCTTTGACCACGTCTTCGTGCTTCCTAGCAATTTTAAGAAGAGGGTCTCTTCCAATTGCGACTCTATGTGCGGTACCCAGAATAATCCTGTGTGAACACATTTATGATTCAATATTCTGCGACCACCTTGACGGCGTGAAATGTAGAGTCACGGAACAGAAGACTTTAGATGCATGCTTTTGTTTAGGTACATAAACTTTCGTGTCCCGATATCAAGCGATCTGAGCTCGTTCTTCGTCCATGGTACCACTCTACATGAAGAGAGTACTACCGGAATGGCAGGCATCTTCGTTGCAAATACAGTGAAACTCTTCTATATCGCCAATTTTGGGGTTGACGGTGGGTGGGAACTGACTCATTATAGCCCGCTCCGCTTTTGTTTCTTGATGCTTGAGTGCTCGCCTGAGTGACAGCCGCATATCCCGCGCGCTTCGCGCACCTCCTGTTACACATACATGCGGCGCGGCCTTAATTCTCGGAAGGGCTATAGAAGGGAGAGCTATTAAAGAGTTTCACTGTACTTTGTTCCTCGCGGATAGTTCGAAAGAGCAAATCTGCCTAATGAGACGTTTGAATCTGCTTCGGAGAGTATCCTTCATAGATCAGTGTCTTCAGGGATGAAATTAAGTTTTCCTCGCTTCAAATAAACCTTAGCGCATTTGTCTCACCCAAATTCCATTCCAATTTTCTTAGTATATCGTTCGACCATCCCTAGAGCTAGATGTAGTTGATCTTTGTTTTTAGCATAGATCTTAAGATCCTCCATGTAAAATACATGAGTGATCTTGTACTTTCGATCCGCAGATTTGCCGCAAAAGTACCCGTCAGAATGGCAAAGTGGTAGAGATAGTCGCAATAATGTGAGGCAAAAGAGGAGTGGGCTCATGGTGTCGCCCTGAAAGACACCTCTCTGAAAGGTGACCTTGTTATTCGTCTCACGATTTTTTCCAGATGAGATAGTAAATCTGATTTTCCAAAGCGGCATTATTCTCTCTATTCACCTCATTACTTGCGGATGAACCTTTAAGCTTTCCAAAAGACAGATGATAAGTCTATGGGAGGTCGAATCAAAAGCTTACCGGTAATCAATCCAGGCCATCGATAGGTCACGCTGGTAGTATGCTGCATCTTTGCAGACACATCTGTCGATGAGCACGTTCTCCTGACATTCTGCTACGCCTTTCTTTGAGCCGCGTTGTTCATACATTTCTTGTCACACAGGTTCAATTAGCCGAACAATCCTATTATTTAGAATAGCTGTGAATATCTTATACAGTGTGTTCAGACAAGTGATTAGCCTGTAATTCTTCGGATCAGAAAAATTGCCTATTTTCCGCAGGAGTATTGTGCGCTCTTCCACCAACCACTCCGGAATTTGCTCTTACGACTTTAACTATGAGATGAAAATACGGGCCACATGCTGATGGGTTAAAGGAAACTTCTTCCACCAGAAGGACTTGATACCATCTGGTCGGGGAGCGGAATAGTTCTTCATCCCTCTAAACACTTTTTTCACCTCCTCGGTAGTGATGGGTGGACATTCTTCATCAGGTGATATGAGGGCATCATACAGCTCGTTGAAGCTATTTATGTTATCTGAGTCCTCGCCCAGTCTATGCTGCACTTCGTAGACTTCTTCCTAAAATCCTTTGACCTCCTTTGGAGGTCAAGTATTTCTCAGAGAGAAACTGTTGATTTTCTCAGATCCACCTCTCTCTCCGCTCTAGACTTCTCTTAGCGTCAGATTCGTGTGACAACTTCCCAGCAGAATTTGGTATTATTTTCGCGTAAGCCGACCGAGTTTTTGCGCCGATTCATAACCATGAATGAAACCTGGATCCACTACTACACTCCTGAGTCAACGCAACAGGCAAAACAGTGGATGGCATAACCGGAGCATACTATTCATCATTATTGGACCGATTGAAAATCGAAATCGCCGAAAAACGACCGAATTTCAAGAAGAAAAAACCGGTTTATCATCACGACAATGCGCCTGTTCATTCGTGCTTAGTTGCACAAGCAAAATTGCATGAAATCTGCTTCGAATTGGTTCCTCAGCCACCGTATTCACTAGACCTGGCCCCCAGCGACTATTACTTGTTCCCTAACCTGAAGAGATGGCTCACCGGTAAGCGTTTTACTCAAATGAGGAACTCATACCTGAAACTGAGGCGTATTTTGGAAACCTTCCGATCGAGTACTTTTCGGACGGTATCAAAAAGTTAGAAAATCGTTGGACTCGCTGTATCGACCTAAAAGGAGAGTATGTTGAAAAATAAAGCTGACTTTGTCCAAAAAAACGTCTCCGTGTTTCATTTTTCAGGGACTTATCAGACTGCCTAGTATGTCATCAGAAAATAAAAAAAGGCAAAAAATCTCCCCTAATCGTTAATCTCCTTATAATAATTTTTAGTGAGTTTTCATTGGTCTAGCATAAAATTAGCAAAAAAAATGTCATATTCCATTTTTTAATTTGCTTCGGCGGAAGCTTTAAGTGGGTGGACCTCGATCCGGATTAATGACTGCCTTTCGTACAATTAATATTTAAATCCTTATTGGTGTTTCGCTTTTCATACGTACATACTTTTCATTTCGTAAGTATCAAGGGAGAAAGGTGTTTAGAAATTAATTTCCTTTAAATAAGCCTCTTCCCCTTCTTTAATTTATGGCACTACATGAGTTTATGTATTAAAAAAGAAACGAAACTCCAACACAAAATTTCAATTAATTGTAAGATAGGCGGTAATGTATCCGGGTCTAGATAATCATGATTGAGTAAATAAGTTTATAAATTGAAGTGGTGCCGTATACTAAAAAAATGAAATAGGCTTTTTTAAAAGAAATTGATTTCTGAATAACTTTTTTCCTTGATATTTACTCCTTTCTTTTTTTCAATAGTGAGAAATTATTCACCAAAAACCAAGCTTGGAGAATATAATATAAGCCATATTATCCGCAATAGATAAAAAACAATAAAAAATGGTAAAGGTGGCCTTTCGAGAAAATCAATTTTCATAACTTTCAGAAAAACCGCTTATGATTTAAAAAAAATAATGAACTATTTGTAGTTAGAAATTATGGATACTTTTAATTATGCTTAAAAAATTATGCATTACTTGAGGTGGCATCATTGCAATTAACGTTTGAGACGTTTGCGAAGTATTTTTTCTACAAAGAAACGCAACCGAGGAGTATTATCTTTGAAAATAACTCCTGATATATATTTATTTAATCAATAAATGTATAAGTACTTGGAAATTATTTACACTTTACACGATTTAAAAAAATCTCTACTTGTTGTGGCATGATTGGATAGTATGTTTCAACAATTTTTGAGTAATTTTTCCATCGATGAACGCAACAGGGAAGATTTTGCTTTGATGAGAACCTCTTACCTATTTCAAACTAAACAATAAATGTCAAATAAATTTTAAAGTATTACCATATGGTAATGATGCACAAAGGAAAATTTAAATTTATAAACATTTTTGGGTAGTTTTTCGAGCAAAGCATCGAGTAGATACGAGTACAAGTTGACGAAGAACTGTCATCCGTTTATTTCAAGCAAATAAATGTCACAGAAATGAGGTATTCTTTCAACTTTTCATGACATACAAGAAATAATAATCTACATGCAGTGGCATGCTTGAATAAACAAGGTTTTGGTGTGGCTTTAAAAAAATCACAAAATGTCATAGAATTGACTAAAACATTGAAGCGTCCGTGTGTTTTCAAGCAATACGAGTAATGCTCTAATTCTGGTAGTATAATTAAGGTCTTCTAACAAAAGTAATTCCTCTTGATTCCTTGTAGACTTTCTATTACATAACTTGTAACAAAGTAAACAGCAGACAGTACACTTCTGAAAAGCAACATACTTGGTATCTTGAAAATTTGTAGGCAAGACTAACATAGGATAACAAGTTTACCAAAAAAATACTTACTTTTTTCGTTTACGCTCAGAATTCTTGTTTACATAAGTTGTAAAAAAATTAACAAAAAACTGAAAATTCGAGATACCGAGCAAAACTTCTTTCTTAAAAATGTATTTGCAAGTTTATAATAACATAGCAGCTTTTTCAACAATAAACGTCACAAAACAAATCAATAATTTCAACTATCGTGAAATCCAGCAAAATTGCTGAATTGATAATTTTTGTTGATTCTTTTACAAGTTAGGTAACAGAAGTTCTGAGATAAAAAGAAAATGGTGATATTAGTTGTTCAAAAATACGTTTTTTTATCTAAGTATTGGTCACGAATTTTCCAGAAAAAAAGTTGTCTAGGTTTCTTAAATATTTGGTATTTTTGTTCGTCTTGTTACATAGTGCGCAACTCGAGTTTTCCACTTTTTGTTACTTTTCTTACAACTTATGTAACGAAAATTTATAGTGGAATCGAAAAGGATCACTTTAGTTGTTAGAAAATGTGCTTTGTGATCTTAATCTTGACAGTAAAATTTCGCTTCCCAATCAATTTTCAAAAAAGCAATTTTGCAGGGATTCACGAGCGTTTAGCTTTTTTTTACCTTCATTAAAAGTTATGTAACAGAAATTCTGAAAGGAAACGAAAAGATGAATTTATTGGTTTTTTTGCACTATCATATACTTCAGGCTGCTTCATAGGCTGTAGGACCACCCTGTATTACAGTTCATTATTTTTAAATTACGCAGAAATTGTACGGAAAATGTACAGGAATCTCACCGTAGTTCCTAATTGAACACCTTGTTTAAACTTGAAGTTTTCCACTCAAAATTTCTTAATTTTAAGAGTAAAAACATGTAGAGAATTATTTTTCGTGATGTAAAAATACGGTTCTCTACGCGGAGGAGGTAAAAATTCTGAGTACTGTATCAATACCATTAATTTCAGTGATTTATAATGATAAGAATATTTTTCATTAAACAATTTAGCCAATACGCTTTCGGGGTAAGTGTGACTCACTCGGCGAGGAAGGGAGACTTTGGGAAGAAGGTATAGATTTTTCGATTGATCCAGAATTCCTGTCTTATTTATTACGTTCAATCAGCACCACTGCTCTGACCCCTGTTTTTGATCAAACTGAAAATCTTTACAAAGTTGTCATGTGACTTTCCCTACTCGGGTCCATTAGTATCCAAGGCAGTGTCCCCAATCTTGGAAACTTTTTAAACTGTGCTTGCGTCGCGCCGACCAGCACCGACAACCCGATTGTTCACTGTTTTCGCGCTGAGTTTGAATTATATAAATATTTAGATTTAATATTTATGAGTAATAATGATTGGAAAACGCATCAAAAGTAATTCCTTAATCCTAAATTAGAATTTTGGAGTAACCGATCAAAAATAATGCGATTTCCATGCAAGAAACATGATTAATTCCGATGTTAGGAAAAAAAGATTTTTTCTTTAATTTAGCATTTTAAATGTTTAAAAATGTTAATAAAAAGGTAATAAGAAGTTTTAGTTTTAAGAAAAAAATATTAGTTCTAATAGTATGATATGACATTCATCAGTGCAGTAATTAATTGTTCCTAATTCATTTTTGGTAATTTTAGTAATTTTATTTTAAGTGACATTGTCGGAAATAAACAAAACTTTAATTTTAAGACTCGACAGAGACATGATTAATCATTCGGAATGATTTATTTATCTGAATTCAGAATTCATAACCTCTTTTTCATTATAATTGAATTATTTATTATAAACATTAAATCTGAATATTTATATAATTGAAACTCAGCGCGCAAACGGTGAACAATCGGGTTGTCGGTGCTGGTCGGCGCGACGCAAGCACAGTTTAAAAAGTTTCCAAGATTGGGGACACTGATCGAAGGTTTTTTTTTGTTTCAGGCGTCATTCACTCCCCTGACACTCTTCTTCATGCATTTCTAATAAATTATTTGTCGCCACAATTTTGAGTCCTGGCATACCTCTCTAGCTCTTATCCAGTTCATTCATTTTCTCATGCAAGCTTTTGTGCTTTTATAGCTTCCAATGTCTCTTCGAATTAGGGTCATATTCATACAGTCTAACCATTCTTTCCACGGTTTGCCTCTGACAACAATTCCATTTACTTTACCTTGATACACTTGTTTCGTCAGTCGTTCATCTTTCATTCTCTTGATATGCCCAAATCATCTTAAGGAATTTTTACATATGTCAGTTAGTGTCTCCTCTAAACCAGATTCTTTGAGGGTTAGCTCATTACTCATTTTGTCCATCAGTGTTTTGCCCTACATTGTGAGCATGAATTTCAGGTTGAGTGTTAATTTTACTCTTATCTTCTGCTTGATAGGCCCAGGTTTCGCTACCGTGTAGCACAGTCGGTACTTATATAGAATTATATACTGCCATTTTAGCTTTATTTGAAATATTTTCACTTCTGATAAAGAGCCCTGCTCTAATAATGACTTTGTTACGCTCCTTTATACGCCTATTCATTTCTCGACCTATCTTTTCGCCATCAGTGAATAGGCTACCAAGATATACGTACTTAATATGAAAAAAGTATATTTTTAAAGATATCTTCAGTTGTGTCCTTTTAAAATTTGGGGTTTGAAAATTGTAATTCTAATATTAACTTCGTAATTAAATAAGTAGTGTCTTTCGAAACAATGCGGCGAAAGTGGCAATACCCGCATTTGTGGGAAAGTGCAGCAGGATTCGCGGTGAACCGAAAATTAATCAAAGGAAAACATTACCTCCTCTGGCATGAGCGAGGGCACGAGTGCCAAAAATTGATTTTAATTGTCATAAAACGAGTTAAAATTTTTCCAAACAGATGGTATTGAAAAGTTTTTTTCCACAAGAAATCATCGAATAAAATTTAATTTTTCTCGAATTAGAGTTTGATCAGAGAACTTACATTTTTTATGTACACAAGCTTCAGAAATGCTGCCCCACGTATGCTTTATTGCCATAGGCCGTCAAAAATTGGGAAAAATGCAGCCTCTGAAAATCGCGCACCCCGAGGGTACAAGGTAACTCACAGGTTGACGAAATTTAATATTATTTAAATAATAATAAATTAGTTGATGTATTTAAACTATATCTCTATCTGCCAAAAAGAGACGTTATCAGCTTATCGATGAAATTTAACATAAGTTTCATCGGATTGTTGAAGGGTCTCCTCGTATCTACCACAAGAGCAAATTAAGTAAATATAACATTAGGTCGATGCTTCCATAGTAGCAAAACAGCAAGGGGCGACGTAGCGTAGCAGTGTGGCTGAAGGTGGGTATCAGATTCATCATGTCGTAATGTTACTAAGCGACCGACTTCTCTCGCACCCTCTGCCATGTCAAATTAACCTGTCTTCCCTCCCGACATCCCATCATAGGCGGGAAAAATATTCTTTTTTTTAAATTGCAGTTACCAATAGAATTTTGTGACGATCCGTTTTGTTTTCTCTATATAAATTGTTTCAGCAGACGCTTCAGTCTAGCCAGGGTAAGGTTTTAGAGACAATTAATAACAGATCTTTTTAATTTACAATAATTATTAGAGTATTTATTTTCCTACTTAAGGTAATTGTGCCGAAATGGAACACTACTAATGGATTGTCTAAAATATTTAGAATATGTGGAAAATATTGTTATCTAACGATTGATACCCTATTCAGCTGATTCGATCGCTTCAAAAGTCAAATACGATCAATTGTGGGTCCGGATGCAATAAGGGCACATAAAATTTTTTCGTGCGAAAACGAAGTCCCCTGGAGGCTTTAGAAAAAATTTTCGAATTTTAATTTT
>NC_046659.1:35307089-35308658 GCF_010883055.1 Belonocnema kinseyi
TAATTTTTAACCAAAAAGAAAATAAATTTTCTACAAAATAGTTTCATTTTCAGAAAACAAATTTATCCAACTAATTGATGAATCATCAACCAAAAAAAATATCAGAAAAAAACATTAAAATTCTTTGAAATCGCTCGAAATTATTGAAATTAATTGAAAATTCGTTGGAATGTTTTAAAATATCCTGAAAAATTTTGAATCCTTTAAAACCACTTAAAATTTTTGAAAGCTCTTGAAAATTCCTTTCAAGTTTAAAATACCTTAAAAGCTTTCAAATCCTTAAAAACTTCGTGAATTATTTAAATCAATTGACAATGCCTTGGAATCTATTAAAATATTCTAAAATATACATCAAATCCTTTAGAATATCATTCTAAATTACTGTGATCAATTGAAAATTCCTTGAAATCTTTTAAAATTCTCTCAAATTTTTCAAATCCTTTAAAATCTTTTCAAATACCTAGAACTTTTTATAAAGATTTCTAAAGTATTTAAAATTTTTTTAAATAACCCTTTTTAAATTGGTTTAATTCTTTAAAATTCCCTTAAATTATGAAAATCAGTTGAAAATTCCTAGACATTTTTTAAAATATGCTCAAATATTTAAAATCCTTAAAAATCTTTTGAAATCTTTTAAATTTTTCAAAGCTCTTGAAAGTTCCTTGAAATTTAAAAAATACCCTGAAATATTTAAAATCCTTAAAAAGTTTAAAAAGCAAAGTAAATTATTAAAATAATTTGAAAATTACTTGAAACCTATTAAAATATCCTAAAATATATCAAATCCCTTAAAATGTCATATTAAATTACTGTAATCAATTGAAAATTCCTTGCAATCTTTTAAAATTCTCTAAAATTTTTCAAATCCTTTAAAACCTTTTGAAACACCTACAACTTATTTTTTTTAAAGATTTCTAAAGTATTTAAAATTTTTTTAAATAACCCTTTTAAAATTAGATTAATTCTTTGAAATTCCTATAAATCATGGAAATCAGATAAAAATTCCTTGACATTTCAAAAAATATTTCAGTGTATGTTTCAAATTTCAAGATATTTTTAAGCGCTTTAATAAATTTAAAAGATTTTTAAGGATTTTAAACATCTAAACATATTTCTAAAAATATCAAGGAATTTTCAACTGATTTTTATAATTTAAGGGAATTTCAAAGAATTTAAGCAATTTTAAAAGGGTTACTTAAAAAAATTTAAATACTTTAGAAATCTTTATAAAAAGTTCTAGGTATTTGAAAAGATTTTAAAGGATTTAAAAAATTTGAGTGAATTTTAAAAGATTCCAAGGAATTTTCAATTGATCACAGTAATTTAGAATTATATTTTAAAGGATTTGATGTATATTTTAGAATAATTTAATAGATTTCAAGTAATTTTCAAATTATTTTAATAATTTAGTGTGAGATTTTTAAGGATTTGAAATATTTCAGTATTTATTGAATTGTAAGATATTTTCAAGAGCTTTAAAATTTTTTTAAAGATTTTAAAAGGTTTTTAAGGATTTTTAATATTTGAGGATGTTTCGGAAGATCTTAAGGAATTTTCAACTTATTTTTA
>NC_046659.1:35308758-35312123 GCF_010883055.1 Belonocnema kinseyi
TTCGATCTCACTGAGTCTTTTCTTCAATCTTTCATTCTCACTTCGGACGTTCTTTTCATTCCCTTGAACTATTTCCTCATTTTCTGTTTTTCCCCCCATATGTATTTGATTATTTGATTATTATTATTACATATGTATATATATATATATACATACATATTATGTACACCTGGAAAACATAACCTGAAAATCGATGTATGCATGAAATTAAGAATCACGAAATAGATCCAAATCGCCAATTTCTTCAATTTCTTTCAAATGGGGAGCAAGATATAAACAAAAGACCACCGAAGTCTTCCGAAGCCTTCAGATCGGCAATCATCGTACAGCAGAACTCCGAGGTCGAATCGTGCATTTTCGGCTTACATACGAACTCACAGTGGTAATCATGCACTTTCTGTTTTGCGGCTCCCACACGGTAGGTATAGTGGGGGTAAATTTCATCCACGATCTGGCACCTGGCGGGGGACGATTCCCCTCGTGCGGCATCGTTGCGGCGTTTCAGGTCTGTGAGCTCTGGTGGCACATGGTGGGGCTAAGCAGTGACGATGTGGCAACACTGTCACTCAGTATTTCATAGCTGAGTATATACATTATGAACGGTAGTTAGAACACAGCTCCATAGAGAATGAGTCTCTTGAACTGTCTAAGCCGTCAACACAATGTTTTCCTGGGATAAAAACGTGACGTTGCCACTATCGTTTCCTTACGAACTGTTACTGACAATGTGTATATTCATATATAGGACGCCTTTATGTCAGTGTACAAACTCAATTAAATTTTTTCACCAATGGTTAGAAGAGAACTTGTCATTTCTTGAATCTATGTTAGCGTAAAATTTTGAATGTTATTGTCGCGTGACAACTACCTTAAGCCCTAGTGTTTTGTGTGGCGGGTGCGCGTATGTGTGAGTAAGGGTGTGCGCGTGTATATGCGAAGATTGCAATGCTATATATAGCTGTTGTGTCTAGCGCATTTACATCGTAAGTGTGTATGTGATGAGTGTGAATCTAATCATATTAAATATAATTTTCTTGCGGTTATATGGGACTTGGAAAGAATACTGAACAGAGGCGAATTGAATAGAATTTCCTTACATGTTATTCCGGTTCCTGCAACTATATATAAAAAAAGAGAAAGTTGTAAATTACAAACACGGAAATCGACAACCATCGGTTTTACAAATATCCGCGCCCTAAATCATCCCCTCTACGGTAGGTACAGTTGTTGCGGAAAGAGAGATTGTGGTAAGAGACGGTATAGTAGGGAGCGATCGTTGCATCTGTGACGTGTCGGTAATTCTGTGATAAACGGTAACCATAGGTGCGCCTATAGGTTAGCGTTTATATCGACTAAAATGGCATCCACAGGTGTTGCTGTTGGGTACGATTTTACGCCACAGTATTTTTATGAATGTCGATATGGTCGGGAATGGTAATAAATGACAGCTACAGGTGTTCCTGTCAGTTAACATTTATGTCTTCGATTTTTGTAACGACTAGTGCGCCTGTTCGTTACAGAAATCGTATACGCATTTGTAAAGTCCGTAGCGTCGGTTAAATCGGTAATGTCGGTTTGTCAGTAATGCGCAAAATGGCAACCGCAGGTGCGCCTATTGGCTGACATTTATGCGGCCTTCGGAATTAGCAATCACAGGTGCTCCTGTCGTTTGTCAATTCCCTTCTGTCAGAAGCTTCTGAGAATTGAAAGTATAGGTGCTCCTATTCCTTGCGATTCTCGTCGGTACTCTCACTAACATAGGCGCACCTATTGGCAGGGAGAGTACGAGAACCTTCCATGGGCATGAGCTCTTCGATGTGATCGGTTCGTCGTGTCCAATTGAACTACCGTTCAGAGTTTCGAGCAGTCACTTAAATGGGTTGGTCTCGGTGACAGTTGTCGGTTCGCTAGACGTTGGGATAGAGTTCACCCATTAAAGACACGGCGTTTAGGGATGTACCGATTATTTTTACGAAAACGTAAAATGACACTCAGTGTATTATTATTTTTTACAATTGGGCAGCCTTAAACTCGCTGAAAACTACGTGCGTCCTCTTCCCCCATTGCGGCAATTGTTGTAGGCTATCCCAACGTGAAACCTAGTAAGGTACATTGAATTGATTTTACAGGGCAACCACTTTTTGTGAAACACTTTTTAGGCAATTACTAAATGTGACAAAAATTAGGAAACATGTTTGATTTATAATCTTTAGTAATTTGAAGTCATTATATCTCATTATTTCTATTGAAATTTACCGTATAATAAAAAAAATGGTGTATGTTCTGTAAAAAATGGACTTGCTAGTTTTAACATTGGTATCGAGTATGTCAAGCTAACCATTTGCACCATGGAATACATAGCAAATCTTTTTTCAAATGTTGAGAGAGAGTAAGTTATGACCTTGATGTCTTACTATGTTTCTGTTGTGGTAGTGAAGTTTTGTTAAAGGAAAAGAATGATCATTCAAAATTATTACGAAAACGATATCTACCTTAATGCTTATTTTCAATAAGCATGGGTCTTCGAGCTCGTATTTATTTCAAATAAATTAATGGCGTATTTTCTTTTGTGACCTCCAGTTCTAGACAAATTGTATCTTTATCGATAAGCAATACACTGTAACCTGGATTAAATCACTGTTTCGGTCAAGGTTCTTAGCGGACTTGGTGCTATTTCCAGGGCCTTTGAACGTAAATAGTCAGGACTGTATGTACAATATTCAATTTGAATATGTAGTATCACGAAATATAAGTGCTTGACTAACGACGCACTGACCTTTTGTCGCTACGCTGCTGGTGGTCAGGCATGGTTGAGCAAGTCTCTCTCGATGCCGTGCGCTCTCTTCCCGCCAGGGAACTACGGAGCGATTTTTCTATAAATATTTTAAATCCAAGGTAACTAATGCACGATTAGTTAAAATTCCTAATATAGTTGACTGAGTATTATAGACTATAAGCCCATGGTACAAAATGAGGTGGCGAAATGACCCAGCAAAACTTATGTTTAGACGGATGCTCCTATATCAGAAAGTCCCGGTAATAAGCGTTGAATAGAGAAAAATTAATATTTTCAGAACAGTGATCCCAGATCTGAAACGAGACGTGCTCCAATACTATGACCCATTTCTCCTCTTTTGAATTTGAAAACTCGAAGGTGCACGATTGCCGGTCAGAACCCTTCGGCGGCTCTATTTATATCTCTATCTGCTTTGAAATAAAATGAAGAGATTGGGATTTTAATATTTCCAGATTTCGATGCTTTGCTGGCGATTCTCATGATTTGAATACTTCGCGCGCGTCTTTAGTGCGTGTATTTTGAGGTTACGTTACTTCAAGTATAAAATATAAATTATATAAATATTAAT
>NC_046659.1:35312223-35320836 GCF_010883055.1 Belonocnema kinseyi
TTATAATTATGTTATACTTGATTGAAAAATTAATTATTTTGTTGAAAATGCAACTATTTTTTAAAAAGGTCCTCTTTTCTATCAAAAATTCAACTACTTTGTCAAAATTTGTATTTCCTTTATTTAAAGGTTCATCTCTTTCGTTGAAAATACATTTTTGAAACTAACAATTAATCTATACCATTTTTGGTTCAAAAATCATGTATTTTGTTAACAATTCGTCTTTCTTTTTAGAAATTAAATTGCTTTATGGAAAATTTATACTTTTTGATTAAAAATTACATTTTTCAGATGAATTATCAAGTATAAATATTTTTTGGCTGCAAAGTCGTTTTGTTGTAAATGCAACTATATTGGTAAAAATTAAAATCATAATTTTTGACTGGAAAATTCGATTATTCAATTAAAATTGAACTACTTATTAAAAAAATTCATTTTTTCTCATTAAGGATTCATAATAATAGTTGAAAATTAAATTTTTAATTTTAAATTAGGTTAAAAATTCTGCTTTTTGTAGATAATATTCTTTTTGACTTTAAAATTTAAAAATTTATTAAAATCAAATTGACCTTTTTTAGTAGAAATTCAATCTTTTTGGTTGAAAATGTATCATTTTTGGTCAAAAATGTAATCGTTTGGTTAAAATATGAACTGTACATCTTCTTGGGTATAAAAGTCGATTATTTCACTAAGAGTTGAAGTACTTTATAAAAAATACCTTTTTTTAACAAGGTTTTATAATTATGGTTGAAAATATAACTATTTAGTTGAAAGTTTAACTCTTTGATTGAAAACTCATATTTTTCGCTTAAGAAATTCAACTTTTTGTAGATAATTCGTCTTTTTGACCTTAAAATTAAATAATTTCGTTGAAAATTCATGTATTTTGTTTGAAATTTGTCTTTTTTTGTAGATTATTAATTTTCTTGGTCGAAAATTCATGTTATTGGTTGACAATTCAACAACGTTGTTGAAAATAAATTTTTTCCGTTACAAATTATTTATCTTTATCTGAAAATGGAACTATTATAGGATTGATTAAAAATTAATCGTTTATATTGGTTAAGATTGAAAATTTGTTTTTTTTATAGAACATTAATCTTCTTGGTCAAAATTTCACCTTTTCCCTTGAAAATTTAACAATTTTGTTGAAAATTCGTTTTTTTTCTTTGTTCAATTCAATTTTTATCACAGCTTTTGTCTGGAAATTGAACTATTCCATTTTTGGTTAAACTTTATCCTGTACATTGTATTAGTTAAAACACCAATTATGTGTTAGAAAATTCATTTATTTGTTTTCGATTATGACTTGAAATATCATTTCAGTCTGAAATTTTTTTATTTTTAACCCATTCAATTTGACAAGTTTTAATTGAAAAAAAAGACAATTTCGTTAATCATCAGCAATATTTTACCGATCATTTAAAACAATCCATTGCAAACAACTGTTAAAAACTATACAAATTTGAACAGAATGCTTCGAAATAGAAAGCCTTGAATTGTTAAATTTGTAATGAGCTAAATTTTAAGTTTAAACGCTACAATTTTAATTAAAAAAAGATTCAGAATTAATTTGAAACTTGAAATTATTTCAAATAATTTAAAACACGATTAACAATATATAGCAATTTTCAACCAAAAAGTTTACTTTTTAAGAGTTACATTTTCAGATGAAAAAAATAATTTTTAATCAAAAAAATAAATTTTCAATAAAGTTGTTAAATTCTCAATCAATAACATAAATTTTCGACTAAGAAAATTAATGATCTACAAAAAAGATAAATTTCAAACAAAATAAATGAAAAAAAATGAGTTTTCAATCAAAGAGTTAAACTTTCAACCAAATAGTTAAAAGGTGAATTTTTGACCAAGAAGATTAATGTTCTATAAAAAAACAAATTTTCAATCTTAACCAATATAAACGATTAATTTTTAATCAATCCTATAATAGTTACATTTTCAAATAAAGATAAATAATTTTTAACGGAAAAAATTTATTTTCAACAACGTTGTTGAATTGTCAACCAATAACATGAATTTTCGACCAAGAAAATTAATACTCTACAAAAAAAGACAAATTTCAAACAAAATACATGAATTTTCAAAGAAATTATTTAATTTTAAAGTCAATAAAACGAGTTATCTACAAAAAGTTTATTTTTTAAGCGAAAAAAATGAGTTTTCAAGCAAAGAGTTAAACTTTCAACCAAATAGTTAAATTTTTAACCCTAATTATAAAACATTGTTGAAAATAACAGTGTTTTTTACACAGTAATTCAACTCTTAGTGAAATAATCGATTTTTAAGCCCAAGAAGATGTACAGTTCATATTTCAACCAAACAATTGCATTTTTGACCAAAAATGATACATTTTCAACCAAAAAGATTAAATTTCCACCAAACAAGGTCAATTTCCAACAAATTATATGAACTTTCAACAAAATTATTTAATTTTAAAGTCAAAAAGAGTATCATCTACAAAAAAGCTGAATTTTTAACACAAAATATTAAAATATTAAATATTAAAATCCCAATCTCTTCATTTTATTTCAAAGCAGATAGAGATATAAATAGAACCGACGAAGTGTTCCGACCGGCAATCGTGCATCTTCGAGTTTTCAAATGCAGAAGAGGAGAAGTACGGCATGTCGAAAAATGGTCATGTATTTATAAAATACTTTTAAAATCACTTGATTTTGTGTTGCCTCAAATGACCCATCCCTGTACTAATTAGGGGAAGAGTTACAACCCTTTGTTTCTCAACCTCTGAACTTGCAAATACGTAAGGCGTTGCTGAATAACGAAACTTTATAAGAGAATTACATAAATGCCCTACAGTAATAAATTACTCGTATTACTTCAAAAATTGTGGGAGAATACAAATTATTCTTAACTTCCGCTACCACTACTTTTGTACGGCACTTGGTTTTTTCTCATTTTTGTTTAAAGGATCTATCACTGGGAAGAAAGCCGTACAAAACTAAATTGCCGTAATTCACTACTCACACGTGTAAAAATCAATTTTCGCCTGTGCTCACCTGTACTGCTGAAAACTGAAGGCATAGTGCTTAAAGTCACTTTTTAATATAGAAGCATCCGTCGAAACATAAGTCGCAAACACTCTCAACCTGCTTTTTGAGAAACTACAAGGGCTGATCAGAATATTTCGTTTCTCGAAGTCAAGGAGAGCTATGCCAGGCCTCGATTGCGCAACAGAAACAATTATCAAAATATGAACTTCCAGTGCGTGTTGTACAACTAGATAGCAGGTAAACTAGATACTCGGGGTGTGCATCATACGCTCTGCCGCTATCATTAAGACTACCTTGGTTCAAAATGTGGCTACAGTATTTTAAACTGGAAATTACAACGTCTTCCCATGCAAGAATAAAAGCATGGCACCCGAATTCAATTCAGGTGATTTGCGGAAAACAAACGTTAGCACATACTATATGTGCTGTATTTAGAAAAATCTTGTTGTGAAGACGTTCCAGATCCAGTATTTCGCGACCACCTTCAGGGCGTAAGATATAAGGTCCAGGAACAGATGACTTAATGAGAATACGTTACTTCCTGTGCATAACTTTATATAACTCGATATCAAGAGATTTGAGCTCGTCTTTCGTCCATGGAAAAACTCCAAATAAATAGAGTACTACCGGGAAAGCAAGGATGTTCGTTACAGGTTTTCCCCAGCTGATAGTTCGGAAGACCAAATCTGTTAAAATGGATGTTTGTTTCAGTATCGGAGAGTATGCTTTATAGATATTACATTCTGCATGCGGCTTTGTGGCACGCACAGGTATGTATAGCAGTAGGCGGCATACTCTTGAGCAATTCTTATTTTGCAATCAGTGATTTGAAGTAATATATTCGAAATTGACTAATAATATAATATATATCAATGTAATAGTAATATATCAATGAAATCGGAAAAATTTGTAGATACTGATTATGCTAATTTTAAATCGCTAGCTGAAAAATTGAAAGTTTTTAAATTTCCTTACTTTAACATGCCTGTGGACAAAAGGTCCCTGCTTTAGTGGACTCACGCACACTGAGGTCCATGAAATACCCAAAAGTAGTAGAAAAAATTAAGTTGGGATGCGGCTGACCATACCTGAGAAGTGAGAAAAAAGTTTGCCGAGCATTGACGTACAGGTCTTTCTAGCGTGAAAGTGTCGTAAATCGTTTCTGTCGATAAGATCAGGTTATTTGGGAATGTCATTAAGTTTTCCTTGAAATTAGCATTAGCGCATTTTCTAACTGAAACTCCATTTTAATCTCCTGAGCGACTTACAATGGACAGTGACAATAATGCGAGAAAAAAGCGCATAGTTCTCGTGGTGTAACTCTGTAAGTCAACTCTCTGACAGGTGACGCTTTTAGTCACATCTCTCTCTATGCACCTCACAATATTTCGATAAACCTTTAAGCTTACAAACAGGCAAATGATAGGTCTATGGGAAGATAAATCCAAAGCTTTACGGTAGTCAATCTAGTCCATCGATAGGCAGCGCTGGTGGAATACTGCGTATTTGCAGAAATATCTATCGATGAGCAGGTTCTCCCGACATCCTGTTAAGCCTTTCTTTGAGTCGCGTTGTTCGTACATTTATCGCTACACATGTCTGATTTTTCAAACAGGCCTATAATTTAGGATAGCTGTTAAGATCTTATAAAGGGTGTTCAATCAAGTTATTAGCCTGTAATTGTTAGTGTCAACTAAGTTTCTCATCTTGGACAGAACCATTGTGCGCCCTTCCACTAACCACTCCGGTATAGACTCTTCTGACATTAGATGTTATATATAAATATGGTCCAGATGCTGGCAATTTGAAGAAAACTTCATCCACCACCAATACTTCACACCTCTTAATAATTTTTTCACCGCCTTTGTGGTAATGGGTGGGCATTACACTTCTGGTCTTAAGAGGGCACAGCGCAGATTCTTAAATCTGTTAATGTTCTGTGAGTCTTATTTTAGTGGATGCTGGACTTTTTAGACTAATCTCTAAAATGATTCGATATTATTCGGTTTAGGGGCATGATCAACAGTAACTGGAGTATATTGGAAGAGTTGAGATGGGCCAGAGAAAAACTGTTCGTTTTCTCTTACTCGTATCTTCTTTCGCTCTAGACTTCTCTTAGCGTAAGATTGTACCTATATTTTCAGCAATATGCTGCTTGATGGTCAGTAGCTTTGACTTGATATGTGTTTAATGATGGAACCGCAGTTCGCGCGCAAACTATTTAGTCTTGGTGGTAAATTCCTGCCAGATTTTATGTAGTTAATCACACACTGAATTCGGGACGCTTAGTGTCTTTCTCAGCCTATCCTAATGCTCAGTTGATGCATTCGTCTTTTGGTATTATGAATAGCCGTTGGTTTGTTTCACGGATTGCGTACGCCAAAGCTCTCACTGCTTTACTCACACTACGTCAGCTAGTTCGGCCAGATCTTTAGGCTTAAGAGAAACATGGATGTTGATGTTTCTCTCGATCATGAAGCATCGCTCTTCCTGTATTGGATACCTGCCCGCGTTTGATCCCAGTGTCGCCTCTCTTTATGTGTTTCCAACTTGTTCTGGTTGCGGTAAAGTAGGCGCTTCGCTTACATAGCCTCTTTTTTGAAGTCTTCTGGCATAGTTTCACAGACCATGATGTGAAAAGTGCGAGAGCTCTGGATGTTTCTCACACCACAGACCATGCAGTCGTGCCATGCAACCTTCTTGTTCAGTGGCCAAACTGGCATCGTAGCACTCTGGAAGGTCAGCATTCAGCCGATCCGTTTAACTAAAAGTATCGAGATTCCACCGGTCCATCACATTGACTCTGTCTTGATTGGCTTCCCCATTTCTAAGGTAATCGGCCTTGTTGTATAAAGCATTGTTGGGAGCCCTGCAAGTTTGATTGTTTTGAACCGCACTTACTACAACTATTTTGATGTTATCATTGTTGTCCCACGAGCAGCTACTTTTTAGAGCCCCGCATGCAGGGATAAGACTGTAAACTCTGAGACGTCGGCCGCTATCGCAGATGGACGGTCGAAACACCTCATTCAGGTGCCATTCAGATTTGGAAGCACCTCTAAACAATTTTCCGCGTCTGTTTATTATTTTTTGTAATCATATTCAGTACTAACCCTTAGTACAGGTACCCTCCATCCGCAACCTGAAGAAGCGTTTGGTGACTTTGTCATAGGCCCTTCATTATTATTCCAGAGGACTCGAAACCAAATATCTTCGAAAAGTCATGATGTAAAACTCCCTGCTTATGCCCATTAGTATCCTAGGTCTTTTGTGTTAGGCTTCATTCACTCCAATGAAACACTTTATCATGCATTTCTTATAAATTATTTGTCGCCAAACTTCTCTTTCCTGGAATACCTTTCTAGCTTCATTCACGTCCATGCATTTTCTTACGCAATGTCTTGCGTTTTTAACAATCTAACATCTTTTTCCTCGATCTGCCTTAAGGGGGTCACCCCGTGTGACGGCCCGTTTTTAAAATGTTTTTTGGGATTTTTTGTTTGAAGAGCGATAACAGTATTCAACTTTGAACACTATATATTTATTCACATTTAAACAGTAAATTATGCAAGTTTGAACCCAAAATCTTCATTTTCCTAAAAAGTCATCTTTTTTGGGTAGTAAAATTGACTATTTTGATGAACACTCGTCTATTTAGAACAGCTAGTTGGATCTTCTGGAATACAAATTCGCATTTTTATTTGAAAATTTTTCGATTAAATTCCGCGTTCGGAATTAATCTCTTTTGTTTAAAAATTCAACTACTTTGTTGAAAATTATTCTATTATCAATAAAAACTTGTATCTTTTCAATTGAAAACGCGATTTTTAATTTGAAAATGTTTACTATTAAATTCCTCGTTCAGATTTAATCTCTTTTGTTTAAAGGTTTAACATATAGTTTGGAGGATGAACGGACAAAAAGTGGAAATTGTGGAGGAGTTCTGTTAAAATTAATTTTTAAACAATAACAACAAAAATTGGACATAATAGTTCCATTTTCAGAAAACAAATTTTTTCAACTAAATTGATGAATCATCAACAAAAAACTAGATTTTTAACAAAGTAGTTCTACTTTCAACCAGAAAAGTTTAAAAAATCGTTAAAATTCTTTGAAATTGCTTTAAATGATTGAAATGAATTGAAAATCCCTTGTAATGTTTTAGAACATCCTAAAATATTTAAAATCTTTTAAAATCTCTTGAAATTTTTCAAAGCTCTTGAAAATTCCTTGAAATTTAAAAAATAACCTAAAATATTTCAAATCCTTTAAAATCTTATACTAAATTATTGAAGTCAATTGAAAATTCCTTTAAGTATATTAAAATATCCTAAAATATATCAAATCCTTCAAAATCTCATATTAAATTACTGTTGTCAATTGAAAATTCCTTAGAATCTTTTAAAATTCTCTATAATTTTTCAAATCCTTCAAAATCTTTAAAAATACCTAGAACTGTTTTTTAAAGATTTCAAAAGTACTTTGGAATTTTTTAAAATAACCCTTCTAACATTTTTTTAATTCTTTGAAATTCCTTTAAATTATGAAAGTAAATTGAAAATTCCTTGACATCTTTTAAAACATCCTCATATATTTAAAATCTTTTGAAATATCTTGAAGTTTTTTAAAGAATCAGATTGAAATTTAGAAAACAGAAAAATTTTAATATTGAAATGTTAGTAGATTAGAGTTTTGAAAATTGACTCAATAAAAATTCATAGTATGTTCGTCAAAAAATATATATGTATATAATTTTATAATTATATACAAAATTCGTTTCAGAAATAGTTAAACTTTCACTCGAGTACTTCCTATAAAAACTTGAATTTAATAGTTTAACTAATCTGCAAGCATTTCAATATTTAACGTTTTGAAATTTTTCTCTTTTCTAAATTTCAATC
Source organism: Belonocnema kinseyi (assembly GCF_010883055.1). Taxonomy (NCBI): domain Eukaryota; kingdom Metazoa; phylum Arthropoda; class Insecta; order Hymenoptera; family Cynipidae; genus Belonocnema; species Belonocnema kinseyi. The sequence continues at coordinate 35,320,157 of NC_046659.1, forward strand.
TGAAGCTTTAAAAAATTTCAAGAGATTTCAAAACATTCTAAATATTTGAGGATTTTTAAAAATATGTCGAGGAATTTTCAATTTATTTTTACAATTTAAAGAAATTTCAAAGATATAAACAAAGTTAGAAGGGTTATTTAAAAAACTTCAAAAGTAGTTTAAAAATCTTATTCAAAAAGTTCAAGGTATGTCAAAATATTTTGACAGAATTGCAATATTTGAGAGTATTTAAGAATTTTCTATGAAATTTCCAATTGGAATTATTGGAATGGAAGCTTCTAATGTATTCCCTAAGGGTTTACATTTTTCTTGCACCTTCTTCTTTATTCCTTTACACACCCCCACACACTTACTTGGTGGTGGAAGGGGGACCTACAGTTTAAGGTGGATTCCGAACCACCAAAAGCAACAGCTTTAATTACTTAGAGAAAACCTTTTTCTCTAGAGCTACCGGTCCGACGACGCGACGTTCTGGAGATGAACAACTCCCTTGCTAGGCTAGTGTTCACGGCATGGGCCGCCGAGGCCCTTTCAGAGTGCGAGGCGGGAATCGAATCCACAAGCCGACGAAGTGGGTCCGGAGATCGAGTGTAAAGGAAGAAGGGTGAGTGAAGGCAAAGGTGTGAAGGGTGAAAGTGAGTGGTTTGATGTGAAAATTTGGAGCGTGTGAAGTTTTTGAG
>NC_046659.1:35320936-35325912 GCF_010883055.1 Belonocnema kinseyi
GAGCAGAAAACCGTAGTGGCTGCAACAGCTGACGTTGCTGAAAGCATTGAAAGTGGGGGGATAGGTGACGTTGATCGCAGTGACAGCAGCGGTGATGAAAGTCCCGAGAAGTCGACCCGGGTGGGGAGGGTAGCGGATTAATGTACGGGCAAGCAACGGGGAAGGCCCTCAAATTTACAGCGCCTTAACAAGCTAGGCAACGCGGGTTCGAACAGAAGTCTGGGGGAATGGCAAAAAAAGGCAAGCGCAACTAGCAGTGAAGGGGAGGAAAAAAGGAAAAGAGTGGCTGGGGAAGATGAGGTAGAAAGGGACCAGGAGAACAAGAGAGTTAGAATTAAAAGGAAAACACCAGAGAGGGGGGGGGGACGTTTGAAAAATTGGAAGCTCTCATTAAAGGCTTTAGAGAGGAAACAAGAAAGAGATTGGATGAAATTAATAGGGATATGAATAGACAGGGAACCGATGTAAGGGGGGAAGTGAAAAAGGTCATAGAAAAATGGGAAGAATGGGATAAACGTTGGAAGAAGGAGAAAGACAAGGCTTGGGGTAAGCTAGAGAGTATTGAGAATAGGCAGAAAGAGGTTGACGAACAGAGATCTAGAGAAATAAAACAATTGGAAGAGCGGGTATCCAGTCTAGAAATTAGGAATGAGCATATGGGGGAAAAACAGAAGATGAGGAAATAGTTCAAGGGAATGAAAAGAACGTCCGAACTGAGAATGAAAGATTGAAGAAAAGACTCAGTGAGATCGAAAGGAGATTAGAAGGGGAAGAAAGGGCAAAGAGGAAAAATAACATAGTAGTCAAGAGATTAAAAGTGGAGAGTGAAACAGGAGAAACGGAAATAACAAATCTTTTTCGAGATATTAGAGTGCAGGTAAGGCTAGAAGGAATCAACAGAATAGGAGGGACAAAGGAAGGAAAAGAAGGAATGTTTCTAGTAAAAGTGGGGAGTGAGGAGGAGAAAAAGAAAATTATGGAGAGAAAAAAATTATTGAGAGGAAGAAGGGAAAGAATTGAAGAAGATCTGACATGGAGGGAGAGGAAAAGGAGATGGCAAATAGAGCAGAGGGCTTGGGTAGAGAGGAAAAAGGGCCATGCGGTATGGATAGGGAGAGACAGGTTATGGATAAATGGGAAGGAATGGTGCTGGGATGAAGAATTAGAAGAATTAAGGAAAAAAGGAAAAAGTCTTGAGAAAGGTAGGAGGAAGGGAGACGAAAAAGAGTCTAGAAATAAATCAGAGGGGTTTCCAAGCGACAAAAGGGAAACAAAGTAAAGAGGAAAGAAGAGGGAGGGGAAGAGAGAAACGTTAAAATAGCTTTCTGGAATGTGTCAGGTTTGAAGAACAAGAACAAAGGATTCTGGGAGAAAGGAACACGTTAAAGGGAAAGGGATGGGCGGCATGGTGTCAGTGGTGAACAAATAATTAGCAGTAAAAGGGAGAAAAGATGGGAACATGGAGGAAAAGGATGGAACAATGATAAGAAAAATTATAATTGGGAAAGTAGAAATGGCAGTGGTGTGTGTATACAGAAGAAGAGGGGAAGAGGAAGACTGGAGAGTAATAAGGAGGTGGATGGAGGAAAAGAACGAAGATTTGGTTTTAATAATGGGGGACTTGAATGCATGGACTGGCGAACAAGGGGGAGGGTTATGGGATGAAGAAATGGAGGCATTTATAAGGAAATCCAAGCATAGAGAGACGGATAGGGAGGGGAGGAAATTACTAGACATGATAGGAGAAACAGGATGGTTTATATGCAATGGCAATATGAAAGGAGATGAGGAAGGGGAGATCACATTCATAGGAAAGGGAGCAACAGTAATAGACTACATCCTGGCTGAAGAAAGAATGCGGCATATGATAGGGATTATGAAAGTAGGGAATGAGATAGGGTCCGAGCACTTTCCGGTCATAGTTACACTAAGAAGAGGCGTCGGTAAGCGCGGCAGAGGGAGAAAGGAGAAAGGGTGCGAACGAAACACGAAAATGGGAATCTGGGGGGTAGATAAATTAAACGAGTTCAAACAAAAGATGGAAAAGGAGAAGGTTAGGTATGAAAAAGAGGAGGGAATAGACTCGTTAGTTGAAAGGTTGAAGGGGTCCATTGAAAAGGTAAAGGATGACTTGGGTACTAATGAAGAAAGATTAGGGGGAAAGAGAGGCTGGTGGGACGAGGAATGTTGGGAGAGTAAAGAGAGAATAAAAGAGTGTGTGCGCAAATGAATAAGAGGGGAAATGGAGAAGAAGGCGTATAACAGGAGGAAAAAAGAACATGAGAAGATGCTGGAAATAAAAAGACAGAGGGGAAAGGAAGAATATGAAGCAGAGGTAGAAAAAGCGATCGAAGAAGGTAGGTGGTGGGATGTGATAAATAGGGATAGAGGGGAAAGGAAGGGCGCTAACGAAGAAATAGAAATGGAGGAATGGACGGATTCTTTTAAGAGTCTATTAGGGGGAGAGCAAAATAAGATCAAAGGGGAAAAGTGTAAGATAGTCCAAGGAGAAATGGAGGAAGGGAACGAGATAACAAGAAAATAAGTGGATGAAGCAATAAATAGGTTAATAAGAAACAAGGCGACGGGAGAAGATGGGATGGAGAGCGAAGCGATGAAGTTTGGAGGAGAAGGGATTAGGGATGGGATGTGGAAGATCTGCAACAAGGTCTGGAAAGAGGAAGGTTGGCCGGAAGAGTGGACGACTGGACTGGCGGTACCGCTTGCCAAGATAGGGGAAGGAAAGAAGGTAGAGGAATACAGAGGGATCACTCTCATGTCGGTCGGCTATAAAATATATGCAGAAATCTTAAGAAATAGGTTGGAGCGTCAGGTAGAACAAAAAGAAAGTATCCCACATAATCAGACGGGATTTAGAAAAGGAATGGGAACTATAGACAACATCTACGTACTTAACTATTTAGTTAACAGAAATTGGGGGAGAAAGAAAGGGGACTAGTCGCTTTGTTCGTAGATTTCAAAGCAGCATTTGACTCAGTGAATAGAAAAGTACTATGGCAGACAATGAAAGAGAGGGGTGTAGAGGAAAAGTTAGTGGAGAGGATAAAGGAAATTTTTACTGAAACCAGGATTAGGGTGAAAATAGGAAAGAAAAAAGGGCAGGTTTTCTGGACAAGCCGAGGTCTAAGGCAAGGGTGCCCTTTGAGTCCGTTACTATTTAGCATCCTATTGGCAGACCTAGAGGAGAAGCTGAAGGAGAAAGGGATAGGAGGAACGGTTTTGGGTAATAGCAAACGATACTCTCTAGCATACACGGACGACTTAGTTCTATTAGCAGATGATGAGAAGGGGATGAACCTAATGATGAGAATCTTCTAAGAGTATGTGGGAACAAAAGAGCTGACGGTGAACGACGATAAGACAAAGGTGATGTGTTTCAGAAATAGAAAGAGCAAAATAAATTACGTTTGGAGGATGAACGGACAAAAAGTGGAAATTGTGGAGAAGTTCTGTTACCTAGGTTTTTGGTGTGAGGCAGAAGGAGGAAACGAGCTGCACGTGAGGAAAAGAATTGAATGTGCGAGTAAAGTAATGGGCCAAGTATGGGGTATAGGAAAGAGAAGGTTCAAGAACGATTGGAGAATGAGGGTCTGGTTGTTTGATGCGCTGGTGTGGGCGGTGTTGTGTTATGGTGTGGAGATCTGGGGATGTAAGGAACATAGGAAAGTAGAGAGTATACATGAGCCATTCCTGAGGTGGGTAATGGGAGTTAGCTGGAGTTGCCCAGGATATATGTTAAAAGAAGAGTTAGGAAGAGAAACTATGGTTACTAGACGAATTAAGAGAGCATGGAGGTTTGAAGAGAAGCTAAAAAGGGGAGAGGGAAGTAAAATTGCACAAGCATGTTTCGGCGAAATTCGGAACAATGAAGGGAGAGGTAATGTGGGAAATTTAAAATGGGAGGTAGAAAGGAGAAAAATGAGAAGTATGTGTAATATTCGAGAAGGGGTTATGGAGTGGCAGGACACAGAGTTAGAGCTATTGGTTAAACAAGGAGAAGAGAGATGGACAAAGATTATAGATTCGCGGTACAATAGATGGTATATGATGGTCAGAGGGTTAACGGAACCAGAATATCTACAAAAAATAGAAAAGGAAGAAAAATGGAGTAGGGTTGTACGGTTCAGAATGGGAGAAGGAGTGAGAGCATGCAGGTATTAGATGAATGAAGAGGAGAATTTATGCAGAGTATGTGGATACGAAATGGAGTCATGGGCACATGTATTAGAGTGATGTACAGGAGAGGAAGAGGTACAGTTGAGTGTGGATGAGTGTGTAAGATGGATCTTGGATGGTAGTGGACAGGGAGTGATGTGGATGAAGAAGAAGGGAAAGCAAGGGAGTAGGGCAGAGCCAAACGGGTGATCCTGAAAAGGGATACTAAAAGACGAAAATTGTTTAAATATCGTGGAAAATGCATTTTTTTATGGTAAGAGGAAACGGAAGCCCTGGAAGCACGCTCATTTTAGGAATTAATATCACTACTGTTACTATTCTTAATCCTACGTAATGCGAAAGAGTAGAATATGAGTAGTAGTTAAGTTAGACTAAGGATGCAATTGTAAATATATGTACAGGGTGCGGAGGCCCTCTAACCCGTAAAAGGGAGAGATTAAATACATACACACATACAACTATGATTAAACATTAATTTTTTGTATGGAAAATTAGTCTGGGTAAAAAATAAATTTCTGTTGTGCAAAGTTCATGTATTTGATTAAAAGTGCCTCTATTTAGTATACAATTCAGCATTTCGATGAAAATTAAATTTTTGCTTTAAAACTTTAACTATTTTGTTGAAAACAATGGAAAAAATTTTTTAAATGAATGTATGTTATTCAAAAATTGTTTGCTTAGCAGAAAACTAATTGTTTTAGTTGAAGGTTGACCAATTTCTATTAAAAGTTAGACAACTAGTCATTACTATTAATATAATATTTTATAATTGTAATATT